>NW_015388733.1:173112-205502 GCF_001527695.2 Protobothrops mucrosquamatus
AATAGGAAACAAACTTCCAGGGTCGGTTTGTCTGCATATAATAACTCACAGTTCAGTTTAAGTTGCAGCGGTGTCGGCGGCTTCTAGCTTCGCCGAAGCGAAGGCGTCCTGGATCGCGGAGAATCCTCGGGGCTCCGGAGGAGTTCTAACCTACATCGTCCACATAGGACGACTCGGGAACTCAACTCCTACCCCGGGCAGCTCACCGATCCCCTTATGCCCAGGGGAAAGGTATCAAGCCGTTTGACAGCTGATGCTTGCTGTCAAAACGGCTTTTACACGAAAACAGGCGGGAGGCAGCTGTCGGCTGCGTCCGACGAGGTCGCCTGCACACCGGAAGTCGGTACCTTAATGCTTGTTCAAGCTTGGCAATGTTGAGATTTGTGGGTTTCAGCTCCAACCAGCATGCTACTTCATAGCAGCTAGTAACTGAATTTCAGTAGTTGCTACGTGAACAGTTATAAGTGGAGGATTACCTGTATAGCATCCGCCCACACTTTTTTTTTTATGAATGCTTACATGGAACCAACTAGGACAGAGTTTTTGGAGAGGTGTGGATGCATCCATCTACAGCAGAGTTCTCCAACCTTTCCAGGTTGGCGGCCTAGACAGGGAGAGGGGGGGAAAGAGGGGATGGTTTTGTGGGAGGGCAAGCATGTGTGCGTACACATGTTTAGTTTAGTTTTAGTTTTAGTTTTATTAAATTTATACCCCGCCCTTCTCCCGGAGGACTCAGGGCGGCTTACAGCCAGCTTAAAAACAATAATACAATATAATACAAAATTTAAAAGTAATTAAAAATAGATATTCAATAGGCCGTTTATACTAAAAATTTTGTTAAAACCAATTTAAAATACCCCTAGGCCAGTCCTGCCCGCTGAAATAACCAAGTCTTAAGGGCGCGGCGAAAGGAGGGGAGATCCGGAATCACCCGGATCTCTGGGGGCAGCTCGTTCCAGAGGGTGGGTGCTCCCACAGAGAAGGCTCTCCCCCTGGGGGTCGCCAGCCGACACTGTCTGNAGGTAGGATCTAACCTGTATCCTTGCCTGTGTTCGGTCGAATTCGGTTCGGCTCACCCTCCAACTGCTCTCTAGGCGTCTTTTCCGGCGTTTCATCTCTCTCAGCTCCTCGGTAAACCAGGGAGCCAATTGAGATCTGCGCCGGGTCAGAGGCCGCAAAGGCACGACTTGGTCCAATGCTGCGGCAGCGGCCACTTCCCGAGCCGCCGCCAGATTTTCAACCGAGTTGTGAGCTAGGTCCGCCGGATATGGCCCAAGCTCCGTCCGGAACCTCTCAGGGTCCATCAGGCGCCTGGGGCGGAACCATCTTGGTGGTTCCACCTCCCTGCGGCGGGGGGGAGCGGTCCAGAAGTCCAACCTAAGGAGTGAATGATCTGACCATGACAGGGGCTCAATTACTACGTCCCCCTTTTCCAGATCATTCTGCCACTGGCCAGAGACAAAAATTAGATCTAGTGTGTGTCCCCCCGTGTGAGTTGGGGCATGAACTAATTGGGTCAAGTCCAGGGCCGTCATGGAGGCCAAGAACTCCCGAGCCGCCGCCGACATTCCACCCGCCGATGGCAGATTGAAGTCCCCCATGACTATAAGTCTGGGGGTCTCAACTGCCACCCCGGCTATCACGTCGGCCAGCTCGGGCAGGGCCGTTGATACATAGCAGGGAGCCAGGTATATAATCAACAGGCCCACTTGCACCCCCTGCCCCCACTTCACATGTGAGCACATGAGTACCTGTTGCTTGCGTGAGGCCCCGAGCGCTTGGGTGAGTGAGGCTCCAAGCGCTTGGGTGAGTGAGGCTCCAAGCGCCTGTGACACTCGCACAAGTGAGGCCCCAAGTGCTGATATGAGGCCCTGAGCATTCGCGCAAGTGAGGCCCTGAGTGCTTGCGACTCTCACGGGAATGATGCCCTGAGCGCCCGCCCACAGCCGCCCCGCCAGCACCACCGCCTGAAAAGTCAAAAGTTAAGATTCTTCTGGCATTCCTCTATTTTTTCAAAGAAAACACATTTTGAATGAGATTTCTTGTCCTCATCACCATCCCTCAGAGGAGACAGTTTCTTCATTCCTACTCTTTCCATCTTGGGGAAAAACTTATTTTCTTTCTTATGTTCCTCAAGAAGATCCCAGAACAGCTTGATTCATCCCTCCACCTATCAGGCCAAGTGGGCTGTTCTCCCTATGAAGGACCAGGTTCCTCCTCTTCAGGAGGATCAGGGGGCACATAAAAACAGCCTTCCAGTACTTGCGGGGCTATCACAAAGAAGTAGGGATTGTGTTATTTTCTAGGGACCAGAGGGCAGGACAAGAAGTAAGGGTAGAATCTTGTTACAGGGAGATCCATCCTAGAAGAAGACTTTTTTTTCTGACAGTGACAGCAATTAATCAGTGGAATATCTTCCCTCCTGGGGTTGTGGGTGCTCCATCACTGGTGGTTTAAAAAAATAGACTGGACAGCCTTTGGACTGGGATGGTGTAAGTCTTCTGCCTTCAGCCAGGGATTGGATTAGAAGACCTCCAAGGTCCCTTCAAAGTCTATGGTTCTATAAAATATATCACTGTTCCTTCTCAAAGGATAGATCTGTATCCTCTTCAAACTTTAGGCAAACCATGCCTGCCTCTGATTTTCCATCTTTCTATCTACACTGAATTCTTTCTCCAAAGTGTTCTTGCCCTTTCTTCAGTCATTTATAACTGCAGCCGCCCTGCCAGCACCGCCGCACCGCCATGTAGAGCGGGCCCCACGGCTGCTGAAAGAGCAGCCACGCCAGCTCCAGCTCCAGGGGCAGCCCGCCGCCGATGCACCCCGCGCCCCCTCCTGCAGCCGCGCCACCGCCCAACCGTGTAGAACAGGCCCCGTGGCTGCCAAAACAGCAGCCGCGCCAGCTCCGGCTCCGGGGGCAGGCCGCCGCCGGTGCACCCTNCACCGTCCCGCCGTGTAGAATGGGCCCCGCGGCTGCCGAAACAGCAGCCGCACCAGCTCCGGCTTCAGGGGCAGCCTGCCGCCAATGCACCCCACGCCCCTGCCCGCAGCCGCACCCCCGCCCCGCCGTGTAGAGCGTGCCCCGTGGCTGCCAAAACAGCAGCCATGCCAGCTCCGGCTCTGGGGGCAGCCCGCGGTCGATGCACCCTGCACCCCCTCCCGCAGCCGCCCTGCCTTGTAGAGCGGGCCCTGCGACTCCCAAAACAGCAGCTATGCTGGCTCCGGGGGCAGCCTGCCGTTGATGTACCCCGTGCCCCTGCCCGCAGCCGACCCGCCAGCACCGCCGCCTGCAGCAGCCCCGCCACCCCTGCCTCCTGCACCCGCAGCCATTATTGCCCTAGCAGGGCCGAAGATCAAGAGAAACTTACCGTGGTGTCACTGCTCCAGTCTCTTCCAGGTATCTTCAGGACTAACTAGGAGATGGTGTAGTTGGGCAGCAGGGAGGGGTGCAAAATTCCTGCCACCTCGCCTTTGCTGCAGACAACGTGCACGTGCAATGTTTGCCGGCCGGGTCTTTTTGCGCGCTCAGCAGCAATTCCTATTGGCTTTCAAAAGCCAATAGAGGGAGTAACATAGCTCATGTAAAAATTGAAAAAAATCCCTCAAAAAAAGGTGCCGGAATGCCGTTCTGAGCGTTCTATGAGAAAAAAAAGCCCTGAACATGCCTATTGAAAAGTTTGGTTTCCCTCCTGTCCACTCACAATGGTAACAGCTTTTGGGGTGTCTTTTATGGGAGGTTGTAGTTTTTACACGAAGGCTGAAATTTCTTGCACCAGAATCTTGGCATGCAGTTTTTACAACTGTTCCTGTATCAAGAGATTTAGTCATTCCTTTATATTGGACTTAACACTGCTCACCTTAATTATTACAGTGCAAAAGGAAAGTGATTCGGCAAAGGAACCACCATCCAAGAAATTAAAACTGAGTGATGGAGGGAGGGAAGGAGGAAGGGACAAAGAGGGAGGGAAGGAAGAAAGGAAGAAAGAAGGAAGGGACAATGGGAGAGAGGGAGGGAAAGAAGGCACCCACCCCAGTCCCAGCCCCCTCCACCAGAGACCCACGGATTCCCCCCCACAGGCACCCCGCAACCTGAATGATGAGCTGCCCCCCCCACCGCCATTGACTTTGCTTGTCAAAAAGTTGCAAAAGGTGATCGCATGACCCTGGGACACTGTGAACGTCATAAGTATGAATCAGTTGCCAAGCATCTGAATGTAAATCACATGACCCTGGGGATGCTGCAACAGTCATAAGTGTGAAAAATGGTCATAAGTCACTTTTTTCAGTGCCATTGTAACTTTGAACAGTCACTAAGCGAATTGTTGTAAGTCGAGGACTACCTGTACTTTGTCATTTTTTTCCTTTTTTGGGGGGGGGGTTGTCAAGTTTCTGACACCTTGCTGGGCAAGTGGTGGTACTCGGATGTTGCCTTATCCTAAAAGTGGTACAATGGGTGAAAAGGTTGAAAAGCCCTGGTCTAGATAATCAATTTTCTCCTGGGCTTCTGAAGCTGCAGCCTGATCACCTTTCCAACAACTTACCTCAGAAAGAGGAGGCTGAAGAATGGGCAAAAGTTGACACAGACTATTGGATCTGGTGATAGTTTCTTGAAAAGGCATGGGGAACCACTACTCTAGGATGAGTTCACCAGCACATAGACCCAACCTTATATCATCTCACTGGAGGCCTTAACCAAACAGGAGGGGCATGCTGCTGTAAAGCTGCCCAGAGTTGTTTTGATAGGAGATGGGTGGCAAATAAATTTTATGAATAAATAAAATGAATCTCATGGTGGCCATTTAACAGATCCAAGGATCCCATCCATTTACCCAGAAACTCTTTCCCCAAAACCAAGCAAAACTGTGCTAAAGTTGCCTCAACTGCACCTGCCCAGTCAGAGTGCAATTCCAAGAGAATCCAAGTAGTTAAATATTCTTCACAATGGCTCTGTAGATATTCTTGGGATCCATCTCTCCTAGAAGAGAACAGATCTTTAAAAGGGCCAGTGGCTAGCTATTTTTCCCCAATAAAAGCAGAAAAATAAATATACTTTGCTGCCGTATTCATCACATGTAGTCACTAATATAGGTTTTTACTCATACTTGGTCAGATTCACTTTACTACTTTCTGCAGTGGTGGTCTAGGCTTCTGTTATTTCATTTTCATTTCATTTTCCAGACCCTCTCAGAAAACCCTGAACAAGAAAGACCACATGCGGCAAACCAATCTAAGATACTTACCATATGCCTATTCCAGGAAAAAAAAACCAAGCTCCCTCTAAAACCCACCAGAGTCCAGTAGTGAAGGTCAGACCAACTTAATAGGGTTGTGCTCACTGTAGGGGAAGGCGGGAGGAGCACCAGCAAATCAAAGAGCAACCAGAGAGTGATTTGACTGTGACCAAGGACTGATGGTAATGTCCTCCATCCTCAGATCATGTCTGCCATGAGATAAAAAAAGAGATCTAAAATGTGACCACATGTGTGTCTCAAACCCTCAGTGACATGGATCAGGTCCATAGTTGCACTGTAGCCATGAATTCCTGGGCCACTCCAGATTCTACATCACAAGCTAAAATCTCCAAAGTCTATCAGTCTTGGAGTGTCCACCACAAACCCAGCAGTGGAGATAAACAGCACAGGCTGCACAGCACAGAGGGCAGCAGAACAGCAACAAAGGTGCAGGCAGACTTTTTTTTTAAAAAAAAAAAAAGAAGATGGATCATCTTCAGGGCCGTGCAGATGAATTTGTTCAACACCTGATGGACAAAGTCACTCAGATTTATTCCCAGTTGGAATCCATGCATGGTGCAGTTACATGTGCAATGCCCAGGGAAAGGTCTTGCCCAGTTAGCTGGAGTCCGTAAGGAGAAGGGCGGGGTAAAAATTCAAAAAATTCAATTCAATTCAATTCCTGTTGGACCTGATGAAGTAGACAGGGTCCTTGATGCTGTCACTGCAACAGCCTGTCAATTAGATCTTTGCCCCGCCTGGTTGGTGAAAACCTCCAGGACAGTGAGACGAGGCGTAGTCTTACCTGAACGCCTTTTCTCAGCATGATGATGTAGCATCCACCAGTGGGTAATCTCAGCCTTCCTGCTCAGTTGAGACTAAGTCAGAACTTTAGCCACGCCTCCCCTGGGCGGTTCCTTCCCAGTTCTTGATGAGGCGAAGCATTTATGACAAAGTTTGACGCAATGGCTCCTCATAAAACTACACCTGCCTAGATTGTTGAAAAGGGCGGGTGTGGATGCTACATCATCATGCTGAGAAAAGGCGTTCAGGTAAGACAACGCCTCTTCTCCATCATGATGAATGTAGCATCCACCGGTGGGACATACCAAAGCCCCCATGTCCCCAAGGGAGAGAAATCTAGGCATGTGTTCCTCGAGAAGAAACAACCTGTTACAAAACCCTCCTACCAAATGAAGCATCCGCCGCAGCGAACTTATCAAGCCTGTAATGCCTGATGAAGGAAGAGGGAGAAGACCAGGTCGCTGCCCTACAGATTTCCTCCATGGAAGCCTGGGTAGACCAAGCTCCTGACATGGCCGCGCTGCGTGTGGAATGAGTGGTAATGTGTGTGGGAACCGCAAGAGACTGCGACCCATAGGCGTGAGCAATACATGCCCTGATCCATCTCCCAATGGTGGAAGATGACACCTTCTGTCCCATGGAGGAGGGCTGAAAGGACACAAACAGGGCCTCCGATTTGCGAAAGGCCGCGGTCCTCTTAATATAATAACGCAGAGCCCTGCGCACATCTAAGGTATGCCACCTCTTCTCCAGATGATGAGACGGATTGGGACAGAAGTCTGGAAGAATTAAATCCTGGGACCTGTGGAACCAGGTATTAACTTTCGGAATGAAAGAGGGATCCAATCGAAGGATCACTCTGTCCTCCAAAAACAAACACAGGTCGCTCCTGACCGACAGCGCGGCCAACTCTGAAATACGCCTAGCCGAAGTGATGGCCACCAGAAAGGCAAACTTCATTGAAAGGAATCTAAGCGAGCAACACCGGATGGGTTCGAACGGCGACCCCGTGACGGCCTGCAACACCAGAGGCAAGTCCCAGGAGGGATAGCGGTGTTGTTCTGTCCCCGTCTCACACACGCACCCAACCAGCGAGCCGAGGGTTAAATAAACTTCTCAAACACTCCACGCCACTGATAATGAACTTGGCAGCAACTCCATAGCTGCCTGCCAAGAACTTTTTACTCCGATAACACAGACAAAAATACACACAGTTTGAATAGTCCAGTTTGTAATTAAATCCACAGCAAATAGGCGTTGTGCCCAAAGGTGCAAAGTGATTCGCCAGAGATTTAGCTTTGTCCGTCACAGAGTCCAAATGGCCACCACACACACTTTTATAGCCTGTGGGGTGGGGTCCAGTGACTCAGCTTAATCTCTGGCACGCCTCCTTTTCTGCTGCGCACGCTTGTCTCGCCTACGCTGGCGTGGGTCCAGCCACAACGTATCTTCGTCACTATCCAATGGCTCGGAAACACCTGGCTCCTGGCCAGTCTCTTCTCCGTTGGGAGACACCTGAGGCATTGCCAGAGAGGAGGGTCCTGGAGAGAGAGGCCTGGTCATCTCCTCTGCTTCATGTTCGGAGCCTTCTTCCTCCGATAAGATGGGCTCACAGGACGGAACCACAACACTATCCCCCACTGCAGGGCCCTTTCCCCGGGTCTGACGGTTGGGATGTGGTCGGGACGGGAACTGGTCGTGAAAGGCCCGTACCAGATCAGGGGCCTGAACGGAAAAAGCATCCACCCAGCTAAAATCTTCGGGCCCGTACCCCTTCCAGGCGATGAGGTATTGGAGGCGCCCCTTCAGCCAACGGGAGTCCCGGATGCTGTCCACTTCGTACGTCGAGGTGTCGTCCTCGTCGGCTGCGGCTGGGGGGGCAGGTGTCGTCGGGCATCGGAGATGGCTCTCTGGGGCCTCAGGAACCAGGAGGGACCGATGGAAAACGGGGTGGAGCCTCATGGAGCTTGGTAGAGTCAACCGGTAGGCCACCGGGCTGATGACCGCCTCGACGGGGAAGGGACCGATAAAGCGGTAATCCAGTTTCTTCACCGGCCGGTCCGTGGGGAGGTGTTTCGTGGACAGCCACACCCGATCTCCGACTTCCAGCGGTGGCGTTGCCCGTCGGGAGCGGTCGGTGACCCGTTTATAGTCCTCTTTTGCCCGGATCAGCTGCCGCCGCAACAGTTGCTGCACCACCTGCAGCTCCGAGAGGAAGTCCTGTGTCTCGGGAACAGGGGAATCCGAGATTAATGGGAAAAACCGTGGATGGTATCCGACGTTGGCATGGAACGGAGTCATCTGGGTGGAGGTCTGTTGGGAGTTGTTGAAGGCGAACTCCGCCAGGGGAAGGTACTCGGCCCAGTTGTCCTGCTGCTGGTTGACGAAACAGCGGAGGTACTGCTCCAGGATGCCGATGACCTTCTCCATGCCCCCGTCAGTCTCCGGATGGTGCGACGACGACAGGCACACCTGCACCTCCAGCGCGGCCATCAGACTTTTCCAGAAGCGGGCCGTGAACTGGGCCCCGCGGTCCGACACCACCATGTCCGGCAGGCCATGGAGGCAGAAGATGTGCTGCAGGAACAGACGGGCCGTGGTGTGGGCCGATGGCAGTCTGCGGCATGGGATGAAATGGGCCATCTTGGTGAGCATGTCCACCACCACGAGGACGGTCGTGAACATGGCGGACAGTGGCAGATCCGTCAGGAAGTCCATGGAGATGGCACCCCACGGTCTCTCCGGTGTCGGTAACGGCTGGAGAAGTCCAGGAGGTGGGCCGGACGCGGTTTTGGCCTGTCGGCACGTCACACAGAACGTCACATACGCGTGCACGTCATGCCGTACCCGAAGCCACCAAAAAGTCCGCGTCACCAGGTTCAATGTCTTAAAGAAGCTGAAGTGGTTGTCATGGCAGTGGTTCATGACGAGGGCTCGGAGCGGACTCGTGGGCACGTACAGCCGGCCCCGGTGCTTCAGCAAGCCCTCCTCCAAGGTCCATGGGGACGCTGGGCCGACTTCCGCTTTCCGCTGCTGCGACCAGTCATCCCGGCGCTGCGCTTCCAGCACCTGTGTCCGCAGGTCCGCCGGTTCCTGGACTGCGGCCAAGGATTCTGCTGGCAGCACCGTCCGTGGGCGAAGGGAGTCCTTGGGGCAGAAGTATTCCGGTTTGCGGGATAGCGCGTCTGCCCTCTGGTTGAGGCTGCTCGGAATATACGTGACGTGGAAGTTGAACCAGGCGAAAAACAACGACCACCGGATCTGCCGCTGGTTCAACTTCCTGGCCATGGTGAGGTGCTCTAGGTTCCGATGGTCCGTCTGCACCTCCACCTGGTGTCGGGCCCCCTCGAGGTGATGCCGCCAAGCTTCGAACGCGGCCTTGATAGCCAGTAACTTTTTTTCCCAGATGGTGTAATTGCGCTCGGAAGGATTGAGTTTCCGTGAGTAATAAGCACAGGGAAAAAAAATGCCACCATCCACCGGGGCCTGTAGCAGTACCGCTCCAATCGCCATGTTGGACGCATCCATCTCGACCACGAACGGACGGTGTGGATTGGGATGCTACAGGACTGGCTCCGTGACGAAGGCCCGCTTGAGGACCTCGAAGGCCTGCTGCTGCGGGGGCCCCCACTGGAACGGGACCTTCTTCCAAAGGAGTTGGGTCAGCAGCAAGGTCAGCGTGGCGAAGCCCGGGATGAAGGTCCGGTAATAGTTGGCGAACCCCAGCAGACGCTGGACGTCCTTCACCCGACGTGGGGGTTCCCAACTGCGCAAGGCCTCCACCTTGCGCAGGTCCATCGCAATGCCCTCGGGGGTGATGATGTGCCCGAGGAACTCTATGGAAGTCTGGAAGAAGTAACATTTCTCCAACTTTGCATAGAGTTGGTTCTCCCGCAGGCGCTGCAGGACCTGGCGGACATGCTGGAGGTGGCTCTCCTGGGTCCGGGAATAGATCAAAATATCGTCCAGGTAGATCACCACGAACCGGTCCAACATGTCCCGGAACACGTCATTCATCAGGTGCTGGAAGACCGCGGGGGCGTTGGTCAACCCGAACGGCATGACGGTGTACTCGAAGTGGCCGTATCGGGTGCCAAACGCCGTCTTCCACTCGTCCCCCTCTCTCACGCGCTCCAGATTATAGGCCCCTCAGAGATCGAGCTTGGTGAAGATCGAGGCCTCCCGCAACCTCTCCATCAGCTCCGGGATGAGTGGCAAGGGGTAGCGATTCCGCACTGTGATGGCATTCAAGCACCGGTAATCACAGCACAGGCGTAAGTCCCCCGTCTTCTTCTTCACAAAGAGGACTGGGGCCGAGAGCGGGGAGGACAAAGGCCGGATGAACCCACGGGCCAGGTTCTTGTCCAGAAAGTCCCGTAGAGCGGCCAATTCGGGCTCCGACATGGAATACAGATGGGCCACGGGCAGTGGCACGTTGGGCAGCAGGTCCACCGGGCAGTCGTAGGGTCGGTGCGGAGGTAATCAGTCTGCTTCTTTTTCGCTGAACACATCGGCGAAGGGCGTCAGCTCAGGAGGCAAGGAGGCGGCCAGGGTCGCGACGTCCTGGCCAGCACAGATATGGCGGAGGTGGTCGACACACTGCAGGCTCGGGAACGAGATGGCGTTTCTCGACCATGTCACCTGAGGATTGTGGGCCCGAAGCCAGGCCATCCCCAGGACCAATGGAAAATGAAGGTCCGCCGTCACGTAGAACTGGATCGCCTCCTCGTGGTTCCCAATGGCGAGGCGCGAGGGCTGGGTAGCGAATTTGATGGGCCCCGCCATGAGTTCCCGCCCATCGATAGTCTCGACCCTCAACAGAGGGTCCACTGGAACCAAGGGGACCTTAAAAAGGGCCACAAAGGCCTGGTCCATGAAGTTCGTCGTGGCCCCCGAGTCCACCAGTGCATGCACCTGAAGCCCCTCCGACCGGTTGGCCAACAACACCCGGGTGTCCAGAATCAGGTGCCGAGGGGGCTCACAGTCCACAGTCGCCGACTCTGGCGGGACATGGCTACGTGCCTGGCCCAGAGTTTACCCTAGGCCAGGCCTGGCACGTTTCCTGGCTGATCACGCCGAGATTCCAGAACAGGCTTGAGCGCCCCACTCCTTTTCCTGGGACACAAGGCGGCAAAATGTCCAGCCTCGCCGCAATAGAGCCACAATCCCCCTTGGCGTCTCCGCATCCGCTCCTGGGCTGTCAGTTGAGGTCTGGCTGCTCCGAGCTCCATGGGCTCCTCAGCTGTTGCCACAAAGCGCGGGGTGGTCTGGGGCACTGTCGGTGCGAAACGCGGGGGTGCCAAAGCTGTCGATGGTTCCGGAAGGGGCCGAGGCCGTCGCCGTTGAAGGCGGGCGTCGATGTGCAGGCACTGGGTCACCAGCGCGTCGAGAGTCAGAGGCACCTCCATCCGAACCAGTTCATCCTGCAGCTCGTCTGAGAGGCCGTCCTGGAAGGCATCCATCAGCGCCGCCTCATTCCAAGCCGAGTCCTGGCCTAGAAGTCGGAACTCAGCAATATAGTCCTGCAGGACGCGTTTCCCTTGGCGGAGGTCCTTGATGCACCTCGCTGCCGTCTGAACGCGGAGGGGGTCCTCATACATCACGCGCAGGGGTTGCAAAAAACCCTGATAGTCCAATAGGAACGGGCTGTTTTGCAGCAACAGGGGCGTGGCCCATCGGGCGGCAGAGCCAGAAAGGGAGCTAATCATGAATGCCACCCGAGCCCGGTCATCCGAAAAATCCTCCGGCCTCATCGCCATGAAGAGTTGGCATTGTCCCATGAAGGCCGGGAACATCTCTGGCTGCCCAGAAAACCTATCTGGCACGTTCACTGGGCATCTCGAACGGAGAGGAGGAGGCGGGGGAGGGGGAGCTGCAGGAGCATTTCCCAAAGCAAGTTGAGCAGTTAATTGTGCCACTTGCTGCTGCAGGAGCTGATTGGCATCTAGCAGCTGCTGTACCTGCTGCTCCAGCTGTTGGTCCATCGTGGGTCAATGATGGTTTATGTTCAGGTGACGGACAAGATGTTCTGTCCCCCTCTCACACACGCACCCAACCAGCCAGCCGAGGGTTAAATAAACTTCTCAAACACTCCACGCCACTGATAAGGAACTTGGCAGCAACTCCATAGCTGCCTGCCAAGAACTTTTTACTCCGATAACACAGACAAAAATACACACAGTTTGAATAGTCCAGTTTGTAATTAAATCCACAGCAAATAGGCGTTGTGTCCAAAGNTGACCTTGGCTGTGCTATGCAAAGATATTGTTATGATTATAGCTGGCATACTTTCCCACTGACTGGGTTAACATTGTCTGCTTTAACTCTTGAAGTGATATGTAGGCTGAATAAGATATGTTTGCTTCTTCACATATGGCAAGCAAGAACATCCAATGTTAGCAGACTTGACATCCGGCCCCCCTTAGACGAAGGACAGATCCTGTAAAGTAAATAAAAGCATAGGTTAAGAGTTATCTGTCGGTTTGTTGGGGTTTTTCATATGAAACCTTTTGACCAATCGGTCAGCTTTCACTTCACTGGATTTCACCCAAGTGGCTTCAGATAACGGGTATCCCTTCCATTGTACTAGGTACTGCAATTTCCCTCTAAAAATCCTAGAATCAAGAATGCGCTTTACTTCATAGTGGGTCTGTCCCGCAACCACGAGGGGCCCAGGTGCCTTTTTTGGAGGAGGTCTTAACATGGAGCCCCGATATGGTTTCAACAAGCTACAATGAAAAACTGGGTGAATTTTCCCTAAGAGTTTAGGGAGTTTTAGCTTTACTGTGACTGGGTTGATGATTCTTACTATGGGGAAAGGCCCCAAGAACTTTGGCCCCAATTTCTTGCTGGGCAACTTGAGGCGTAGATATTTGGTTGACAAATAAACTTTTTCCCCAACTTGGAATGTTCTTTGGGGAGCTCTCTTTCTATCAGCTTGCTTTTTATAAGTTTCAAAAGTCTTTTTTAGAGCAGTCTTTGTATTTCTCCAAACTTCTTCCCACCCCCTCACCCACTGATCAAGTGTCTGGGAAGCAGAGGGCATCTGAGGATATTCAGGTATTGGGTTGAATTCTTTTCCTGTGGCCACTCTGAAAGGCGTGTAACCGGTGCTGCTGTGCACAGAATTATTGTACGCCACCTCCGCAAAAGGGAGAAGATCAGTCCAGTTTGTCTGTTGGTAAGAAACGTAGCACCTAAGATATTGCTCCACCATTTTGTTAGCGGCTTCTGCGGCCCCATTGGTGGCCGGATGAAAACCAGATGATAAACCTTGAGATGATCCAATTAATGTAAGGAAAGTTCTCCAAAACTTCGCTGTGAACTGCACCCCCCTGTCCGAAATTATCCGCTTAGGGGCGCCGTGCAGTCGGTAGATATGTTTCAGGAACAATTTGGCCAGTCGTTGGGCAGATGGGAGTCCTTTGCAGGCGATGAAATGAGCCTGCTTCGAGAATAGGTCTATTACAGTCCAGATGACAGTGTGTCCACTACTTTCAGGTAGGTCTACTATGAAGTCCATAGCTATTTCTTCCCATGGTTCGCCCGGAGGCGGTGAAGTGGTCACGTGAGCTCGTTCGTTGCGTGGTCTAAGGTGCCCTGCAACATCCGTTGAATCAATGGGGGGTTCAGGCCCTATAGGCAGTCTCACGGTTCTCATTCCTTTCTCCCACCAGATGAATGGTTTCCATTTGTCTAACCAGGCTAACCCTAGGATCACCGCCTCAGACATTTTTGGAGCCACCAGGAAACGAATAAACTCCCAGTGTGCACCTATTTCTAGACGTAAGGGCTCAGTTACTTGAGTGACAAGAGCCCCTCCCATAAGAGACCCATCGGCTTGCTCAAACCTCATGGGTTCAGAGAGTGATTTTGCTGCTGCTGTCGCTCCCCCTCCTGGGGAGATTGCGGCTGGAGGGGTGCTGGCCTCAGGCCTTCCCTCTCTTTCCATGGTGAGATCTTCCCCTTATCTTTGTCAAACTATCCCCGTTATTTTAGGGATAGTGACTGGGGTAAGGGACCCCTAAATGGTTTTAAAAGTTTTGAGTTTTTGGCTTAATGACATGGTTCCGAAAAGAAGCAGCTTTACAAAGAACTTTGAGGCTTGATTACCTTAAAGAATCCTTTAATTGGCTACATAGTCTCGGCACGAACAATAGAAAGCCAAAAACTGAAACCCCCACCACCCAAGCACTCGTGACAACACACAACTCCCTCCCTCCTTTCACAGTCATCAATCATATGCTCCAATTAATTTGAAGTGTGAATCTCTCCCTCCCTAGTTTCCCTTGTTACGCTGACCTTGGCTGTGCTATGCAAAGATATTGTTATGATTATAGCTGGCATACTTTCCCACTGACTGGGTTAACATTGTCTGCTTTAACTCTTGAAGTGATATGTAGGCTGAATAAGATATGTTTGCTTCTTCACATATGGCAAGCAAGAACATCCAATGTTAGCAGACTTGACAGTCCGAATGGCCACCACACTTTCTTTTATAGCCTGTGGGGTGGGGTCCAGTGACTCAGCTTAATCTCTGGCATGCCTCCTTTTCTGCTGCGCACGCTTGTCTCGCCTACGCTGGCGTGGGTCCAGCCACAACGTATCTTCGTCACTATTCGACGGCTCGGAAACACCTGGCTCCTGGCCAGTCTCTTCTCCATCGGGAGACACCTGAGGCATTGCCAGAGAGGAGGGTCCTGGAGAGAGAGGCCTGGTCATCTCCTCTCCTTCATGTTCGGAGCCTTCTTCCTCCGATAAGATGGGCTCACAGGACGGAACCACAACAGGTGTACCGTAGGAGGCGCAGTGTGTACCGCCCCTTTTAGAAAGGCGATAACAGCAGGGTGCTGTGATAAGGGGACCAAGTTGTCGCACGCGAGGACAGTTGATAAAGCCGCAACGTGCCTGCGGATGGTACTATGCGAGAGACCCTTGTTGAGACCTTCCAAGAGGTAGTCTAATATATGGGGGATGGTAACCGTCAATGGACGAAGATTCTGTTTTAAACACCACGTGCAGAAGTTTCTCCACATGGTATTGTAAATCCGATTGGTAGAGGGTCGTCTCGAAGCTTGTATCATCGAGATTACCCCAGATGAATAGGCCTGCCTGGCTAAACTCTCCCACTCAAGTGCCAAGCAGCTAATTGGAGCCACTGGGGGTCTGGATGTTGCAGCCTCCCCTGAGTGAGCAAGATGCGACCCGACGGAATTCTTCCACGGTGGGGAGAGTGACAAATCCACGAGGTCGGCAAACCAAGGTCGCCTCGGCCAGTAAGAGACCACTAAGATTATTTCCGCCCGCTCTTGAAGAAGCTTGCGGATGGTTGCTGGTATCAGGGGTAGAGGAGGAAATGCGTAAAGGAGTCCCCTGGGCCATGGGCTGCAGAGGGCGTCCGTTCCCTCCGCTCCCAGCGAGGGAAACCACTTGAAAAACCTGGGTAGCTGGGAATTTGTTGGAGAGGCAAACAGATCCACTTGTGGCTCTCCGAACCTGGCCGAGATGTCCTCGAACAGGGCCGGATCCAGGCGCCACTCCGAGTGGTCGACCGTGACCCTGCTCAGTGAGTCGGCCTGCCGGTTCGCCTCCCCTGATATGTGTTCTGCACAGATGGATTCCAGGTTGGACTCCGCCCACAGACCCAGGTCCAAGGCCTCCAACATGAGAGACCATGACTGGGTCCCTCCCTGTCTGTTGACATGGGCCTTGGCTGCCACGTTGTCCGTCAATATTAGAACGTGTCTGCCCGCCATGAGGGTGGAGAAATGACGGAGTGCCAGGTGTATCGCCCTGAGTTCTAACCAATTTATGTTGTGCGATAAATCCGACTGGGACCATTGACCCTGCGCCATGTGCGTCTGTAGGTGGGCGCCCCAGCCGAACAGGCTGGCGTCTGTAGTCAAGGTTAGCCTTGTGGGCTCCTTGAATAGGGAACCCCTGTTCACTGCTGAAGATGTCCACCACGCAAGGGACAACAGTGTGTGATGCGGGACTCTCACCTTCCTTATGGAAGCACTCACGTTCCATTTCTGGAAGGGAAGGAGGAACCACTGGAGCGTTCTGGAATGGAGCCTGGCCCACGGAACAATACCCAGACAGGAGACCATCTTTCCCAACAACTGGGACAGCTGGACCAGTGGAACCTTCTTCTCTCTCCGGATCTTGTGGACTAGTGTCCTGATACTGTCCCTGCGCTCCTGAGAGAGGTAAACCGTGCAAAGATTTGAATCTATTAGTGCTCCTAAGTGAAGGAGACGAGTTGAAGGGGTTGTGTGACTCTTCTTGAAATTCACGGAGAATCCGTGATCCTGAAGAGTATTGATTGTGAGTTGAAGATCTGATTGGGCAGAACGGAAGGAGCTGGATTGGATAATTATATCGTCCAGGTAACACCGTACGCGCACTGGAATTAATCTGAGATGGGCTGCCAAGACTGCCAATATCTTTGTGAAAACCCGAGGGGCCGAGGAAAGCCCGAAGGGTAGAGCCCAGTACTGATAATGCCAGTGTGCGTAACAAAAGCGGAGGAACCTGCGGTGGTATGGTAGGATGGGAACGTGGAGGTACGCCTCTGTCAGGTGTATAGAGGAGAGGAAATCCCCTTTTCTGATGCTGGCCAGGATGCATTTGAGGGACTGCATTTTGAACTTCCTGTAGGTTAGGAAGTAATTGAGTCCCTTTAAATCCAATATGGCCCTCCAGTCCCCCGAGGCCTTGGGAACTACGAACAGAATGGAATAGAACCCCCGTCCTCTCTGTTCCGGGGGCACTGGCTCTATGGCCTCGATTTCTAACAGATGGGAGATGGCCGTGGATACCAACTCGGCCCTGATTGTGTTTCTTGATGTGGGACACTGAATAAAACGGTCTGGAGGGATGGAGATAAATTCGAGGGCGAGACCATATCTTACGGTCTCCCTTACCCAAGTGTCGTTGGTGGTGGCTTCCCAAGCGGCGCTGAACAATGCTAAGCGACCGCCTATAGGAGGGTCCCCATTGGCGTCACTTGGACCGCCTGTAAGGACGGCCCCCCGACCCTCGAAAGGAACGTTTTGACTGGAATTGACCCCTGGATCCCTGATTTTGACGTTCCTGCTGTCTATCCTGTTTGGGAAAAAAGGGTCAAGAACTTCTGGGCCAATCCCAGGACTGTCCGGACCGAAAGGGCTACCTCCATTCCCATGAACCTCCGGAACGAAATGCTTGCCTGCGGAATTCCTGCTGAGGCCTTTTGTCCGGCCTCTTAGAGGGGTGTGCAAGAATTTTGCGCTTATCCTTCCCCTCTATAAGATATGGTTCCAGAATAGGACCAAACAGCTTAGTACCGCTATACTTGTCAGTTGACAAGCGCCATTTGGATTTTAAATCCGCCCTCCACTGTTTCAACCACAGCAATCTGCGGGACGAAACAGTGGCCGCAATAGACCTGGCGGAGTACCTGGCAGAATGGAGAGATGCATCAGCCACATATTCTGAAGCGGCAAGCAGTTTACCTAACGTCTGGTGGGCGCGCACCTGGTCAGGAGGGATCAGGGCCTGCAGTTTGCAAAGCCACATAATGGACGCCCTTGCGAAAAAGGACGAAGATGTAGCTGCCCTTATCGCCCAAGCCGATGCCTGGTGAGCTCTACGGAGAGAAAACTCAAACCTCTTTTCCTCCGCCTTCAGGGCTTCCGCCATATCCCCCGGAATTGTGGATGTAGAGAACAACGATGTAAGAGGCGCATCAACAGTAGGCACCTCTAAAAGGGAAGCAAATGAGGAGGAAACATAAAGAGTTTCTTTTCCGTGCTACTTGGAGAAGGCAGAGTAGTCAGTGATGACCACTGTTTTTCCACAGTGGTGCGGAAGACATTTGGACAAGGAATTTGTCTCTCTTCTACTACCTGTTCTGCAAACAAGGGATTAGACTCTTGTGCAGTAGAGGTAGATGGTTTAGGCTCTTGTTCAGCAGCCAATTTGGCTGTAGTACAAGCTTTCATAAGCAAAGACTTGAACAGGGAAGGATCGAACAGACCCGAAGTCGGGACTGGATCCGGTGCAGCCTCCTCATCCTCTGACAGGGGAATGTCTGCCGTCTCCAGGTCCATGGATTCCTCCTCCCCTGAGAGGAAGTCTCAGAATCACCAGTGCCAGCCAACAGGACGTGCCCTGTTTGTGGCAAGGCAGTGGGAGGAGAAGGTGCTACCTGTGGAGACCTGTGGCCCAGGGATGAGGCCATGAACTGATCAAAGGCATGTTGCATAAACATCTGGAACTGCTCTGACCATGCCTCCTGTTGGCCCGAGAAACCAATGCCACTGGCAGTGGAAGCGTATCCTGTTTCAGAGGCCTGTTGTGTAATAGAAGAAAAGGACGGAGGGGGCAGAGGGGGAGGAAGAGGAGAAAGAGAGGGACCGACCTGTTCAGTTTCCCCCTGAGGAGACCAAGCCCTAGGGCAGTGGTTCTCAACCTGTGGGTCGGGACCCCATTTGGGGTCGATCGACCATTTCATGGGGGTCGCCAAGCAAGGCTGTCCGCCATTTTTTTTTGTCCGCCATTTTTTTGTCCACCATTTTCCCCCCCTTTTCCAGCAGGTGCCTTACCTCCCTTGGGCTGGGCCAGCTGGTGGTCGGCCTGGTCCGTCTCTGCCGCTTGCTAGCTACGCCTCGGCCGGCGCAGGGGGCGAAACCACGCATGCGCAGCGCTCCCGGGCAGGGAAAGTCCTCGACTTACGACCGGTTGGGTAGTCCTCAACTTACAACCGGTTTAGTCCTCGACTTACGACCGGTTTAGTCCTCGACTTACGACCGGTTGGGGTCGCGGCATTAAAAAGGTTGAGAACCACTGCCCTAGGGGCTTCGTGAGAAGGCGCAAATTGAGGCCCGAAAGGGGATGGATCCAGTGAAGCGGGGGGAACTTATTCAGCCTCACTGGACCTGAGCCTCTGAGCTCATGAGAACTCCTTTCCCAGCCCCTGATATCGCCTCGAGGCCTCTCGCTCAGTAGCTTTGGAGGGCTCTATGTTTTTTGTCTTGGCCTTTTTCTTCCCCCCCGCTACCAAATCAGAAGATTGCACTTTTTTTGTGCGGGGGGGACCTCAGAGCCCTGTGATGACTGAGGAGTAGCACTGTCTGCCATCGTACACTGGATATTCCGGAAGGAGATGTCCAGGAAGGGGGAAAATAACACGCAGACCTGGTTATCAGAGAGGGAAGCTCCCGCGCCCTGATGAACCACGATGACAAACAGCCAGACAGTTCCCTAAAACTGCCTGTCCAGGCCCTGCAGGCACAGCGCCGCGAACTAACAGGAACAGGTGGACTACAAATAATTCCCTCTCCCAGACAATACAGAATCAATGGGAAATGTGATGTATATTGTGATTAATTGCAAAGGTCAATCAGTGGTCACACACACACCCTGACTGCAGTTTACTTGAAGGAGGGCTTGGCCTTATTCCCCCTGTTAACTACAGTAGCAGAAAAAAGTTGGGGGATTGTTTGATAATCTCCTTGGCTTCGTCCCAGCAGGGCCAATAATCAAATATCCGATCAAAAGCAATAAAGGAAGAAACGAGGTGCTTCAAATTGCTGGCCACACCCTATCAGCCGAAAAACAAGATGGCAGCCCGTGAGACTCTCCGTCTCTCAAAATGACGGCGGCCAAAGAAATTCCCCCAATTAAGGCAATCCCTCCGGACTGCACAGTCTGTGAAGGGATTTGGCTGCAAAAGGCCCTTTCTCCCCTTCTGTGACAAACAAGCAACTTGCGGTTTAGGTGCGCAGCCTCCGCTGCGATCCGGCTCGATCTCACCGGCAGATACCTCGTGGCCACAAGGTTAGAGAAACAAGGCCCTCTGCACGAATCGCGCTCCCGGGACTTCCCTGACGACTCGAGCCTCCGTTTCAGCGCTAAGCAGCTGATTTGGGCTGAATCCCACAGCGATCCGGTGTGGCTGAAAATACAGCCCACGACGGGCCTGCTGGCCTGCAGGAGCTGAAAGGGGCCTAATCTGCTCCTGGTGCCTTTACTCAGACTAATTTAGAAGCCAATTAAAGCAGGTGAATTTAGAACTAAATAACTAACTGTAAAGTTGCTAACCAATTTGAATCTATCCTAACTAATTAGCCTAGCTGAGGAGCCAAATAAATTGCGTCCTACTGAGCTGAGACTAAGTCAAGAACTGGGAAGGAACCGCCCAGGGGAGGTGTGGCTAAAGTTCTCACTTAGTCTCAACTGAGCCGGAAGGCTGAGATTACCCACCGGTGGATGCTACATTCATCATGATGGAGAATAGCAGGTGGGTTCAAGCTGTGATAAATTCCTTACTGCAGGAGGGGACATTCCCAGGGCCTTTTAGGGAGAACCTAGTTCACCCCCTCCTTAGAAAACCATCACTTGGTCCCACCTGCCTGGACAACAGTTTTCCATCTTCCCTTCTTAGGGAAGGTGGTAGAAAAGGTGGTTACTTGGCAGCTTCAGAGGACCCTGGATGAAACGGATTATCTGGACCCCTTCCAGTCAGCATTCAGGCCCAATTATGGGACAGAAACAGCATTGGTTACACCTGTTGAAGTTCTCTGACAAGAGCAGGATGCCCAGACTTAGATAACTATTGAGCTTCTTTGATGTTTGGTGACTCTTAGTTCAACAGAGAGCAGCTGGCTATGGAGGAAAACACTTTGGGCTATTTTCTACAGGGTGGGAGCTATAATTGTTCTGAAACCTGCTGAACTTCCTGGATTACAAATATTGACTGAAGTCTGGCTTTTAATTTTAAGAACTGTTTGGAGTGAAAGGAAAATTTGATCTTTGGCTATTTTTGTCTGGGAGAGACTTATGGACTGTTTTTAAGGGTGGTTGAACATTTTGGATTACAAACATTGGTTGACTGATAATTTCTGAACTCCTGAACAGAAGAACTGTTACAAAATATTACCTTTAGTGGTGGACCCATATTTTGGGACCTATTGGATTATAAAAGCTACACGTAAAGACTATAAGGACTTTATGAGATACTGCTGTATTGCTGTATTGATTTTAAGATTGGTTGTGTCAGTTAAGGCCAATACTTGGGGAATACAATAGCATATCTGGAAGGGAGGGGACAAAATGGGTGTTTCATACCTAGCTAAAAGTGGGAAAAAACCATCCCCAATATCTTCCTCTGAAACCCCCAGCCCGGCATATCAGGGAACTGTAGGAGTGACGCTCCAACAAGAAAAAAACAATATTTTTCAGAAGGAAATGTGGTCTATGCTGCAATCCATTCAAGAGGCAATTATTTCACATAAAGAAGACTCAAGAAGAAACTATGATGAGACTAAAAAGTTTGACAATATAAATGAGCAAGTCTTTAACTTAAACCTACAACTAGTAAACCCTCAGAAAATGACTATAAAGAATGAACAAGCAAGTCAGAAAACAGAAGAAAAATCAGAGGAAATTGACCCAAAGATGGAGGATATAAAGGAAGGAAATTATAGACTGGCACATGGAAATAAAAATCTGGAAGACTTAACCATAATACCGGAAATGGAAAAGATATCCTATTTCTTAAAACCTCAAAATATACCTGAGGATAAGGAAGAAGATCTTATTGAATGGACTATAGAACTGTTAGGTGAAATGTTAGAAATTGGAAAACAAAAAATGAAAAGAGAAACTGAAGGAGACGGAAAGTGGGAGTTGTTTAATGAATATAAATGGGTTGAACTTCTCCTCAAAAATACTCTACCCAAATTGTCTTTCCTATTACAGACAATATCCATAAAAACAGAGGAAGAATCCTTTGGTGACTTAAATACGTTGACTTAGAAAGTTATTTGGCAAAGGAAGAAAGCCAGAGTTAGACTGAAGAAAATAGAAGATCTGACTTACCAAATGGGACACCATATGAATAAACCTGTTTTGAATATGGCTAAAAGAACAGATAACCTTTTGATACCAAAAGATTTTTATACTTAGAAAGATATGATTTATAATTAGGATAGCACACTTCTTTATGATAGAGGAAATATGAAAATACTAGGATGGTTTGTATAAGTGGAGCTTTTGGTCACCCAAATGTAACTAACATTGAGAAAATTATAACTGATAAAGATACTTTGAATACTGAGGGGAAATTAAAGCTAAATAAGAGCTGGAAAAACAGGATATTGACTTAACAAGGGGACTTTAATTGCAAATACAACTAAGACATGAGTGGGTTAGAAGAGATGTTACAAACTGATACTATTTTTATTATGTAGAATGCTAGAAAATTATGACGAGGATGTGTATACTTAACTTTGTATGTATTAATAGTAAGATTTGTATTTGCTCAGTGTTGGGAAAATGGGAACACCATTGGAAGAAGAGAGGATCAAGAAAACACTGGACTGTGTAGTATTGGACAGATCTATGTTGAGGAAGTTAATATGTATTACTGAGTAACAAATGGACACAGACAACATGTTGTTTACTAAGCACATATGACTTGTAATAACAGAAAATTAATAAAATTGTTTTTTAAAAAAATCCTAAAGGGGAAAACAACTCAAGAAGTGTGGGAAACTCTGAAAATTATGATCATAAAAGCCCAGTCCAACACAATACCACTGAAAAAGAAAAACAAGAAATCCAAGAAGAAACCAGCATGGCTGCACAAAAATCTCTCTGATAAACTGAAAGACAAAAAGGATAAGTACAAAAAATGGAAAGAGGTGATAAATATGCATCAATATGATAAATCTTCAGAGTCAGTTAAACCTACAATACAATGGAAACTAATTGAATAGAAGAATAAAATACAAATGGTGAGAGTCAGGAAAAGATAACATAAAGGAAGTAAGATAAAACATATAGGTAAAAATAGCTAGGTCTGAGAAAGGAAGAAGAGAAGCCATAAAAATATATAGGAAATGGCTAGCCAGGAAAGACAGGTTAAAGGGGAGAATAGGAAACTAAGCCGAATAAGATAAGAGAAAAGGCACACTGAATTGAAAAGCAGGAAAAGAACTTATTGTTTAAAATGGGAACATAAATATATACTGAGTTTAAAATAACCATTTAAATGTCTAATTTTTCTTATTTCTTATTGTATATGTGTATATGATTTAATATGTTATCAGGAAATGTGTATAGGAGGACGGAAAGAGTGTAACCTCATGGTACCTCAGCCAATGGGGAAAGAGGAGGGATGTAGCGGCTGGTGATAGGGATGAATAAAAGAAGGAGATATTTTGGGTTAAAACTTTGGAGAGAACCAAGCTTTGATAGCTTCTCTCCCCGCTTATTGCAATAAACGAAACAAAAGGCCTTCACTGTGTCTTGGCTGGTTATTGGTCAGGCGAGCTTGCCTCTGGTCACAAAGGAAAGTAGCCAGGAGCACATAACAGAGGGACACATAACTAAGGCAGAATATCAAAAGATAGCCCAAATCTGCAAAGATGAAGTCAGGAAAGCAAAGGCTCAGAATGAACAAAGACTTGCAACAAAAGTCAAAGATAATAAAAAAAAGTTTCTTTCAACATATAAATAACAAGAAAAAAGTCAAGGAAACAGTCAGTCCACTAAAGAGAGAGGATGGCAAGGAAGTAACAGGCAGCAGAGAGAAAGCAGAACTGCTTAACTCATTTTTGCACCAGTCTTCACACAAAAAGAAACTATAGCCCAACCTACCAAACACGTAGGTTGCCTTTTTAGTGTTTCGTTAATCAGACATATGACAAAAAGACAGACTAGAAATAAAAAATAAAATAAGCAAGAAAATGGTAAGAGAACAGCTGTCTGATCTTGATGAATATAAATCACCGGGACCTGATGGATTACATCCCAGAGTTCTGAAGGAGCTGGCAGATGTTATCTCAGAACCATTGTGCCCTATATCTTTAAACAATCCTGGATCACTGGGGGAACTACCAGAGGATTGGAATAGAGCTGATATGGTTCCCATCTTCAAACAAGGGGGAAAAAACAGACCCAGGAAACTACAGACCAATCAGCCTAACATCAATACCTGATTAGTACAGATTAGGCAAAACCTGGGTCAAAAACAGTAACTGTGAGAGGGACCTTGCAGTCCTAGTGGACAATCACTTAAATACAGTATGAGCCACCAGTGTGTGGCAGCAGCCAAAAAAACTGATACAATCCTTGGTTGTATAAACAGAGGCATAGAATCAAAATCACGTGAAGTATTAGTACCACTTTATAAAGCTTTAGTAAGACCACACTTGGTATACTGTATCCAGTTTGGGTCACCACATTACAAAAAAAGTTGTTGAGACTTTAGGAAAAAGTGCAAAGAAGAGCAACTAAGATGATTAAGGGCCTGGAGACAAAAACATGTGAAGAACGGTTGCAAGAATTGGGTATGGTCAATCTAGAGAAAAGAAGGACTAGGGGTGACATGATAGCAGTATTCAACTATTTGAGGGCCTGCCACAAAGAAGAGAGGATCAACTTATTTTCCAAAGCACCAGAAGGTAAGACAAGAAACAATGGATGGAAACTAATCAAGGACAGAAGCAACCTGGAATTAAGGAGAAACTTCCTAACAGTGAGGACAATTAACCAGTGGAACAGTTTGCCTTCAGAAGTTGTAGGTACTTCATCACTGGAAGTTTTTAAGAAGAGATTGGACAACCATTTGTCTGAAATGGTATAGGGTTTCCTGCCTGAGCAGGGGGTTGGAATAGAAGACCTCCAAGGTCCCTTCCAACTCTGTTATTCTGTTCTGTTCTGTTCTTTTCTAATGCCTAGAAATAACAGTAGAAACTTTAGAGGTTTTGTGCAAAGATCAGTGGCACAATTGAAGACACAGTTGCTGGTCAGTGGTGATAGACTGGGAGAGGTTAACACCAACAGAGGAATTTTTCAAGAAGTGGTGGAACCACTGGCTGAATGGGAGCTCCCCCCCACCGCCCGGTGGAGTAAAGAGATATTCCAGCTTAGAATAGGGAGGAAACGTCTGAGATCAAACCCTTAGGTCAGGGGTGTCAAACTCGCAACATCACATGATGTGTCACGACGTATCGTGACTTTTTTTCCATTGCCGGCAATGGGGTGGGTGCAGTTTCGGCATGACGCATCTGGCCTGTGGGCCGGCAGTTTGACACCCCTGCCTTAGGTCTATCTCTGCTGTTTCCCAAGGGAAGGCAGACAGTCTGACAAGATTCTTGTAATATGTAAAATATCTGCTTGGGCCTATCCATGAGTGGTTCTGGTTGCTTGTGTGTGATACGAGACTCACTCTCACCACTACTGTTTGTCATTGCACTGATTCCTCTGTCAACAATACTGAGCAAGTCAGGCCATAGCTATCAAACATAAAAATATCTGTCACCTCCTTTAAATAGACAATCTGAAGCTGTATAGAAAAACACCATCTGAAATATAATCACTGCTCAACACTGTCCATATATACCTGGGTACAGCAGAATAGAAGAGCAAGAAAATCATAAAATACAAAGACCTGCAAGTAGAAGACAAAAGAAAGCAAAGATAGTACCAACAGTAATAAGCAGCTTGGGTGTAATCCTGCAACTTCTGGAGCACTACTTGAACAGCATCAGCATTGACAAAATCCCCATCAGTCAGTTGCAAAAGGCAGCTTTACTTGGAACAGTTTACAGCCTGCAACAGTACCTTTAACACCATCAAAAATGTCTGCCTAACCCATGTCCTTGGGAAGGCCTCAATAGGTGGATAAAAATGCCAAATCAAGTTTAAACATCTGGCTATGTGACAAACCATACTAATAATAACTTCCAATGACTCTGGGCCATTTACAAATCATTAAAAACATTTAAAATTAAATAAAAATAACAAAAAAGCCTACACAAAAGGAACAAGATGGTAAAGAAACAAACCTGGATGGAACAAGGGAATGGAAGAAAAGGGCAGTCAATCATCCTCACCAAAGGCTTGGGTGAAGAGTCCCCAAATACTGTATTATAATCAGAATGTAATATATTTTTTAAGGTAGGATTTCAAAAAGAATTGGCCTGAATTGCAAAGGATTTTAGATTGCCCATGAACCATACACCAACATCAACTGCTGCTAAGAGAGTGAACTTGCCAAGTGCAGTGAAGAACAGTGCCTAGTTTAACCTTTAACTATGTACTTCAAAGGGTATAGAGGGACTTAGCCAATTTCTTAAGACACATTGTCTTGTGTGTTTGCAGATCATGTTTGTAGCAAAGTCTTAGTTGTTAAATCTTAAGGCATTTACTGAAACTAACTAGCATTAAGCAAACAGGCTACTTAATTTAGTAAAAAAGAGAAAAAGGTATCCATAAGCAGGGTTTTTCAACCGGTGGTACGTACCACTTGTGGTACATTAATGAGTGGCAGGTGGTACACAGCCCTGCCTAGCCAAGTGTAGTGGGGGAGGGAAAGAACCAGCACAGGCAAGGACTTACAGTGAGAGAGTCTTCTGCAGCTGCAAAGGCCCCAGGCTCACTTCTGGCTCACCCTCCCCCATAAGAAAGGAGGAGCGGGGTGGAGACAGGAGAGCCTATAAAAGGAGGCAGTTTGGGCAGGAGAGGCAGAGAGAAAAAAAGCAGCAGCCTTGGGAGGAGGCAGAGTCAGCTGCACCGAAGGGGAAGAAGGAGGGNCTGTGCTGGCAGCAGCAAACAGGCAAGAAATACAGGGGGGAGGGGTCGCCCTCCAAGAGAAATGAAAAAAGGCAGCAATGGCTGGAGGTGAGGCACAAGAGGGAAAGAGATGGAGAGTGGAAAGATTCTTATGTGCTTTTTTGACTTTGAAGTTCTGGGATTTGTGCAATGAGGGCTTTGTGTTCTTAAGGAGTGTTTGGCAATTTCTATTTGGCTGATGGCTGATGTCTCCTGTTAGCTTCTATTGCTCTGCTGTTGTTAGCTGTAAGTTTTGCTGCAAGGGATTTTGAAGTATTTTTCTCCTGAATGGATTTTGCCTGTAGCATTCCTTTACTTATGAATGGAGCCATTTGGGGAGCCAGCAGCCAGTACTTACATTTTCTTTTCTTCCTTAAGTGCCGGCTGCGCTCCTTACTTTCCTTTCTAGCCAGTAGCTAATTCTTAAAGGGGAATGTGCCTTTTTAAGCTAGTTCACTCAGCAGCTTGTCTTTTCTGTCTCTGGAGGCCTTTCCTTGTTTGATCAATATATGGAAGAGGGAAAATATGGGAGTGGGTTCAAATTCTTCCTTCAGAAGGAGATGGGAATGAGAAAAAGGGAGGCAGGGAAGGGAGGGAGGAAAGGAAGTCCCGCCTTAGGACTTGGCCACCAGCAGCTCTGCCATTGACTTTGTTTGTCAAAAGGTTGCAGAAGGGGATCACATGACCCTGGAACACTGTGACCATTATAAATATGAATCAGTTGCCAAGCATCCAAATATAAATCACATGACCCTGGGCATGCTGCAATGGTCATAAGTGTGAAAAATGGTCATAAGTCATTTCAGTGCTATTGCAACTTTGAACAGGTTTTTTTTTTGGTCATCAAGTTTTTGACACCTTGCTAGGTGGTACTTGAATATTGCCATATCCTAAAAGTGGTACAATGGGTAAAAAGGTTGAAAAGCCCTGCCATACAGTATAGCACATGGAACAGCCTAGCAGGAGAAACCTTTAGAACTATGTTGGAAGGAAAGCTGGGATTTTTTCATTCTTTTCCAGCTGGGATGATGATATTGGCGCAATGAACAGAATGATAGAACAAGAAACAAACTGCTGGGAAAGGAGGTCCTTTATTTTGGAAGCCAGAGACTGTAGTGACAACAGTGTTGGGTTCCAGGTCAGCTGGAAGCTTGGTCTGGTAAGTTGATGGACTTTTATATGATTTTGGGCTGTGTGATTGAGATTTCCAGGTTTGTTGGGCAATAGACTTCAAGTATGTGTGTTTGGATATTCTAATTGTGGTAGTTTGGTTTTTATTGTGGCCGGGAGGTCATGCCCTGTCCTTGAGGTCGGGTGGGGAAATTCAAATTTGAGTTGCATTGTCTTTGTATGCTTAACCTACTAGGTTTTGGCTCTCTGTGATAGCTGTAGCTGGCAGTGCTTTGCTTATGAATAGGCTGCAGTTGGCAATGCTTTTGGTTATGAATGGGGCTGTCCAGATACTAAGTTTCCATTCACAAAGAGCATTCCGCCTTTATGAATGGATACAAGGTTTTCCATTCACAGGCACTTTGGCTCATTGCGAAAGCTGCTCCGGGCGATTTCCTATTAGCGGGAGGATGCAAGTCAGCTCTTAAGGGGAAGCTTTCTTCCTACTTTGGAGGGGGTGTGTGGCTTCCTACAACTAATAGAACATTTATATGGTTGGTGCTCCATCCTGATTACTAAGGGATATTTTCCACTCTACAGATTAACCTTTGGCTTTCAGTCACAGCATTCCCCCATGCCATTGCTGTGCTAACAGACTAGAGGTTACACTGGTTAGAAAAACTAGAGCAAGTACGTGATTTGGTGTGACATGGTAGAAGATTTACTAAAGAGGGGAAAATGGATGGAGAAATTTTAAGGACAAATATGGTAGTAAGGTAGCAGGTAGTGTAAATTCTGTTGTGAGGAATCAATGAGTGTAGAAATTGTGTGTAAATAACTGCTTAGCAAAATTGCAGGCACCTGTGCTACCTTCTTTCCCTCCCATTTGAACCTTTCCCACAGCATCATCATGGCAAAGTTGTCAATAAAGCTGCAACCTTGACAAAGGTGTGGGTGGAGATGGGGGAGATAGAGATGTGAATTGTAGGTGAGACTAGAAGTCCTAGGTAGGAAATGGTTGAGGTCAGATGAAAGGAACAAAGAAAAAGTGGTAGAAGAAGGAATTTTAGAACAGTTTCTACTTGTTCTCCCTACCAAAGTGAGATTTTAGGAGCAGGAACACCACCTAAGAACAGACCAATATGCAGTAGAATTGGCTGAGGATTATCTGGCAACAAAAAGGACAGAGGATGATTGGAAGGGTGATACAGAAGGAGAAAGGAGAATAAGAAAGCCTGTGTCAGAAAGTAAGAACCATAAAGAGCAGCAAGGGTTGAAGCAGAAAGGCGTAAAGAAGTCTTTGACTCCTGCCCAAATGAAAGGAAGACATTGGGAATATAGAGAAACCTGTAGTTGTTACAACTGTGGGTAAAGTGGACATTTGTCCAAATATTATAAAAAGCAGAGGGAAAAGGGAATGTCTACAGTAGTGCAAGAACTTCTGGGGAGCAACATTATGGTTCCAGCAAAAGTTAATAGGGTGACTGTCAGAGGCCTGGTAGATACTGGGAGTAGAAGGACTGTACAGCAGCAGTAGCAACAGAGACACTTCGAGCCAGAGACCTCTCTGATTTCCCAAGCTGAGAGGCTGGCTGAGAGGAGCAGACCAGACAGAGCAGCTGAGCCAACCGGAAAGCTGAACGGAGGCCTGGCCAGAGCAGAGACGAGCACCAAAGACAGAAGGGAGCTGACAGAGAAAACAACAAGAGGCCGGAGCAGCAAGCAACAGAAGTGAAGGCAACAATTAAGTTTGAGGTCCCAATAGGAAGGGAGGGAAGACCCCCAGTAAAGAACAAAAAGGAATTGGAGCTCAAAATCTTTAAAAAAAATAGAGGGAAGAAAAGGGTAAATAAAACTAACACAATAGTAAGAAGGTCAAATAAATAACAAGGTAGCACAAACAGGCAGAAAAAAGGATAGAAAAATAGGCATAATTACCCAGAACAGAGAAGCTAGAAACAAGGCTACCAGCAAAGCACATCCACCAACCAAAAAGAGGGATTTTCAAACAACAAACTCATGGAACAGGTGACTGATACTATTGTGGTATGCAATACATGTTCCATGTATGCGCTCATGCCCAAAGAACACCCAAACTATACATGCATTAGATGTAAACTATGTGAACTACTACAGGAAAAAGTTAGGAACTTAGAGGCAACTCTAGCCAAACCCCAACGTACAAAAGAAAGCTCCGCCCAAACCGAACCAAATAATGAACAAATAACTCCCAGAGGATTTGACCCTACTGATAAACCCTTGGAGGAAGACAAATGGAGGTATGTCACACACAGAAGGAAACACAATACTCAAAGAAAGAAACAGCATACAACAAACAAACCCCTTCTGCCCAATCCTACCCAACCAGAAGCAGCCCCATTAAAACTGAGCAATCAATTTCTCCCCTTAGATGGAAACATGCAGACCCACAACCTCCCCCTCAAAGAAAACATGCAGACACCTAGCAAAGAAACAACTTCAAATATCCCTAAAAAAGCCACATCAACAAACACACCTGAGGTAAACAGAAAAGCACCCCAGACTGCAGCCCCCCAAAAAGGAAGGCGATTGTTGATAATAGGAGATTCTATCCTCAAAGGAATAGAATCATCCATCTGCAGACCAGACATACAATACAGGGAGGTATGTTGTCTCCCTGGAGCAAAAATCAAAGATGTGGCTAAGAACCTAACCAAAATAATTAGGCCTACAGATTACTACCCCTTCCTCCTCCTCTACATTGGGACGAATGACACAACAAACAACATGAGTACAATAGTGAAGGATTACAAACAACTAGGCAATAAAGGTAAGAAGCTAGGAGCACAAGTAGTGTTCTCATCAGTACGCCCAATGAAAGGCCAACACCCATTGAGGGAAAAAAGAATTCTAGAAATAAACCATTGGCTAAACTGCAGGGCTTTTCAACCTTTTCACCGACTGTACCACTTTTAGGCTATGGCAATATTCGAGTACCACTGTGGGAAGTTAGCCCAGAGAAGGAAAGGCAGAAAGAAAGATATTGTTCACCAAAAGGATTTTTAAAAGCATTTTTTGAAAAGCAGAAACCAAACCTGGCCTCATCTCTTTGCCCAAAGCAGTAGCTAGCCTTATACAAATGCAGATGTGGAACCATCAGGAAGTTTGGAGCCAGGGATCTCAAGACAAAAGAAGCTCTTAAGAGTCATTAGCCCCATCACCTGGGAAGCAGGATATGATAATGGGATTAAAACACTCAGAAATAGCCTCAAAGTTCATGCCACAGGAACAGGAAACTATTCCAAGCAGGGCTGGAGGGGATATAAAAGCCCTTCTACCATGTGCTCTCTCTCTTTTTCTTCTCCTCTGCTCCTTCTTGCAAGGACCATCTTTCTTCTGCAATAAACTGTAACCTTCTTCCCAAAGCAGTCACCATGTTTGCTTATTTATTCCCGGCTTGGATGAACCAGGATGAAGACTTACTTCTAACAATTTGGCACCTCAGAATGGGACTCCAAGCTAACCTCTCCAATGGACTGAGACTGGTAAGCCCCATCTTGCCGGCAGCAGACCCCTTGTGTCTGTGGATGGGCTCCCCAGGCCTTGCCCATTTGAGCCAGGGTAGTAAAGGGAGTTTTGAGAGTTTGAGCTCAAAGGCTGCTTTGGAAAGAAGGTGAAGGTGAGTACCTCTAAATTTTAAGTTTAAAGCCCAGGGGAACAGAGAAAATGTGTGTATGTCTGTGTGTGTGAGTGAGAAGACCCTTTTTTTCCCAATCACAGTTGGATTTTGCTCCTTCTGGTCTTTCCTAGCCGCAGAAAGGATCTGTTTAATTGGCAGAACCTGGAAAGCATGGGGGTTGGTCAGAGCACAGAACCTTTTGTAGGGAAAAGGGAGAGGCTATGTGAAAATGAAATGGAATGAGTGAATGATAGAATTGGATTTGGGCAACTAGCTGACAAGGCCCTGTAAGCAAAGTTAGGAAACTAAGCCCCGGGCTAGGAAGCCCCGGGCTAGGAACGGTCCACTTACCTCTGAGAGCAAGCAGAGGTCTGCAGCGGATGTTAGGGGTCCGCAAAACAGTAGCGGTGAAGCCGATCAGTGGTAGAATAACCCGTACCTTCTGAGGGGAAACCAGAAGTGTCTCTACAGACCCCTTTTTTGGGGGGGTCTGAAAACGTGGGGGGGATCTCTCAAGGAGCCCGCGTACTCTGAGAGGGATCCAGAGTGCTCCGTGAGTCCCCTTTTTGGACTCACAAAACCATGGCGGTAGGAGGAAGCCTCGCAAGGAAGCTTCCGGTATATAGAGCCCGTTAGTGAAAGTATGGGAGGTTCAAGTTCGATGGCTGAGATAGGTTCCCCGGTTGAGAGCTTGCTTGAGGCCTGGTATGGGAATCAGCTACCCGTTCAGGCAGGTATGAAAAAAGAGATAGGTAAAGAAACTATATGTTAAAAAAAATAAAATAAATAGACTTTGCTTAGGGCTTTGCTGGGAAACCAATTTGGCTAAATAAAGGTACTTAAAAGGGAAAATAAGAAATAGTGATTCTCTCTCTCTCTTCTCTCTCTCTCTTCTCTATGCAACCACGTGGTATGTTTAAGATCTGTGCCTTCCCTAATTTGAGCTATCTGAAACTTATGGTGGGAATGACTAGGATGTGTAA
>NW_015388733.1:206006-207038 GCF_001527695.2 Protobothrops mucrosquamatus
CTGCTCAGGCAGGAAACCATATACGAACTTTATCAAATGCCTTACTGAAATCCAAGAAAATTATATCCACAGCATTCCTCTAGTCCACTAATTTTGTAATTGGGTCAAAGAATGCAGTAAGATGTGTCTAGCATGATCTGTTTTTAACAAACCCATGTTGGCTTTTGGTAATGACTTTGTTTGCCTCTAGGTGTTCGCTAAGTCTTGTTTGATTATCTTTTCCAGAATCTTCCCAGGTATTGAGGTCAGGATAATGGGTTAGTAGTTTTCTGGATCTATTCTTTTTTTCCTTTTTTTTTTTTTTACAAAATAAATTTTTATTGATTTTTATAATTAAACAACAAAGAGTATGATGCATTTACGTACATAAACAAAAAAGAAAAAATAATCCAAATCAATACATTTTCAGAGACGCTCGGCGGTCCCCACCATGCCTCCACCCTCATCCACTTTCCTTTCCTTCCTCCCTCTAACCCCCAGCCTCTCCACCTTCCTCCTTACCACCTATCTACATCCCCTCTCCTTTCTTACCACCTCCTCGAGTGCAATTTGGGATACCAGCCGAGCATCTCCTCTTATCGATACAATAAGTATTTATCTATAAAATGTAAATACATCAATTTTTATAATTCCCCTAATCCCCTACCCCCCCTGAGCTTCCCGGAACCCAATACAGGACTAACACTCACCCCATTCCATATCTAAATTGCAATTTAACTAAACAAAGATAATACAATCAGATATACATACTTTAACTCTAATAATACAATAAGTAACAACAATACAACTGATCAAAGACTATGTGAATCAACATTTATGAAAACCTAAATATAAATTTTTTTTCTTACATTTTACTCTTAAATTTTTCCTACACTTTCTTCACTCTCAAATCAATACTTTCAGCAAAGATCTTAAGTCAATACTATTCATAGCTGGAAAAATAATTTACTTTATCAAATATTTTAAAGCTTTCAAAATACTATAAGTTCTTTACAGACATATAATCAAATATTAAAGTAATTTCTTCCTTTT
>NW_015388733.1:210950-211952 GCF_001527695.2 Protobothrops mucrosquamatus
GCACAGAATATTGGACACTATAAATTTCTTTTACACCTAACAATTTTTGCCTTGACTTTTAGAACTCCCCTTTTGGGAGAAGGGATCTTTTTCTGCTGCCTCTATTAGTGTCTTATTTTTTTGGCATAACAGTTTAACAGCTTGCCTACCAAGTTTCCCTGACCAGATCAATTTTAATGTTGTGCCAATAAGTGTGTCATACATTCACACACTTAAGGCACAAAGCGGGGATATTGTGGGAAGTTAGCCCAGAGAAGGAAATATTAAAAAGGCAGAAAGAAAGATATTGTTCACCAAAAGGATTTTTAAAAGCATTTTTTGAAAAGCAGAAACCAAACCTGGCCTCATCTCTTTGCCCAAAGCAGTAGCTAGCCTTATACAAATGCAGATGTGGAACCATCAGGAAGTTTGGAGCCAGGGATCTCAAGACAAAAGAAGCTCTTAAGAGTCATTAGCTCCATCACCTGGGAAGCAGGATATGATAATGGGATTAAACCACAGATATCAAGGCCTAGAAAAACACTCAGAAATAGCCTCAAAGTTCATGCCACAGGAACAGGAAACTATTCCAAGCAGGGCTGGAGGGGGTATAAAAGACCTTCTACCCATGTGCTCTCTCTCTTTCTTCTCCTCTGCTCCTTCTTACAAGGACCATCTTTCTTCTGCAATAAACTGTAACCTTCTTCCCAAAGCAGTCGCCATGTTTGCTTATTTATTCCCGGCTTGGATGAACCAGGATGAAGACTTACTTCTAACACCACCTAGCAAGGTGTCAAAAACTTGATGACCAAAAAAACAAAAACAAACCTGTTCAAAGTTGCAATTGCACTGAAATGACTTATGACCATTTTTCACACTTATGACCATTGCAGCATGCCCAGGGTCATGTGATTTATATTTGGATGCTTGGCAACTGATTCACATTTATGATGATTACAGTGTTCCAGGGTCATATGATCCCTTTTTGCAACCTTTTGACAAGCAAAGTCAATGGCAGGGCTG
>NW_015388734.1:0-3129 GCF_001527695.2 Protobothrops mucrosquamatus
CCCTCCCTCCCTCCCTCCTTCCTTCCTTCCTTCCTTCCTTCCTTCCTTCCTAAGATTTTAACTTCCACTTAAATTTAGACTCCAGGCACTGCAGTTAGATTTAATTGCAGTATCCTTTCCTCACTCCAAGCCAAAGCCTCAAACATTAGGGATGCCCATTATACAGTATCAAGAAACAATTGGCCACCAAATTGCCTTTCATCTTTTTTTTCAGCATCATCTTATTACAGTATTTCCATCTCCCAAGCCTTTAGCGGTATTATGCAGACATTTTCTGCAGTGTTGGCAGTTTCAGTTTGATGGGGTTTTTTTTTAAAGAACCAAGTTTGATGCCTTTTCTCTTGCTGAAGTAACTTCCCATAAAAACCCTTACATTAAGCAAACATTTTTTAAAAAAAATTAAGATAGGACTTTGAGATTTGTAAAATATTTTTTAACTATTACTCATTTCTCTTTCTATCCTTTCCCTTTCCACGTGTGACTGATTACTTTCTTTTCTGCAGAGACCTCCTGACAGTTTTGTAGGCTTGATTGTGTGTGTGTGTGTGTGTGTGTGTGTGTGTGTGTGTGTGTGTGTAAAGGCTTTCCCCCTCTTCTTTGATGGCCATTGTTTCCCAAGAGCAAGTTTTGTTCATTCTTTTAAATAAAAGTTTGGGACATATTTGGGAAAGACTTGGAAGAAACAAGGAGAAGTTAGACAGCCACCATCAATCCCTCCCCCCCCACACATACACATTTCCCTCTGGTAGGAAAAAAAACTTTTAAAAGAGAGATATCAATGTATGCAGGAATAAGTAAGATTGATCAACTTCAGCCAGCAAAATGTGCAGTTTGTAAGAGTTGTCCTGTCAGCTATTGTATATTGTAAGAGAAATTCTCTAATATTAATATATATATATATCCCCTCCCCCAGTTACAGGTGAGTAGACTACAAATCCTATCTGCATAGGTGAGGATCCTCATGTGTCCTACAAAACTGGGTGGCATTTCTTTTCTGCTTTGGTGAGTCTAGATAGCGGCGAATTTCTTCTCTTCCCCCCAGCTCCCCACCCCATCTGCATTTAACAGTTTCCTCCTTTTTTTCTTTTTTTTGCAAATAAGTGCATTAAAAATCAATAAATTAAACCCAGGCACTGCGGAAAGACGCAGAGCACACTGAGTCCCCAAGAGCCTCTTCGGAAGGCTGCTCAACTCTGCCGATATGTGTTTAGGGTTCGAAATGAGTTCGGGTCTCTTCTTTCAGCGGGCTTGCTTTTGGCAGGTGCTGCTCCTCCCCTCAAGAGCTTGGCTTCCCTTCCTTGTGCGGCAGCTTCTTGCTCTGAAGCTTTCATTGAAAGTGGCTGAAAAGGAGAACATTCTAGCTGATTTGTTTTCTTTCCCATTAAGCTGCTGGAGGCTGCTTGGAACTCTTGAATGCAGCCAAAGTTCTGGCTGTTCATTTCTTAGTTACCCGCCTCTCTGGATGCATTTTCTTTTTGAACTGGTGATTTACTGTGAATACATCTCCCACATTGGGTTGCATTAAAAAAAAAAAAAAAACTCCTGGGAGAGACAACCTCCACTCCCTCAAAGTCTAAATGAATGAAAATGCAGCCAGGACTAGCAAAGAGACCATACAGATCCACTGAGAACTTGGCTGAGTAAATATGCCAGGATAGAACCTGCCTTTTCCTCTATGGTTAACCATCTCTCCTCCTCTTCTTCTTCTTCTTCTTCTTCTTCTTCTTCTTCTTCTTCTTCTTCTTCTTCTTCTTCTTCTTCTTCTTCTTCTTCTTCTTCTTCTTCTTCTTCTTCTTCTTCTTCTTCTTCTTCTTCTTCTTCTTCTTCTTCTTCTTCTTCTTCTTCTTCTTCTTCTTCTTCTTCTTCTTCTTCTTCTTCTTNCAATTCAACAAGGCTTTTATAAAAACAAGAGTTTAAGGGAGAGTCTCTTCAGCATGCTAATTATGGGCTAAATGGCAAGGCTAACCCCTGCCCCCCCACACACACACACCAAAAAAGGTCACTTTTGCACAGCTTTGAGAGACTACTTGCCTTCTATCTCATTAGTGGTTTTTTTAGTATCTTGAGGAAAGGCTGGTGCATTGTAAAGGCAAGTGTTGGCATTGGCTGTCATCTAAGAATGCCTCTGGGATCCATGGGGGCTGAGGCTTTCTTAGATTACAAGACAAAAATGGTGGATGGCTGCAGCCCAGCAATTCAGTGGATGATTGCCTAGAAAAAGAAAACAAAATGAAGACTGGTGTTGATTAGGAATGTCCTGGAGTCTCCAGGCTAGAGCCCATCCTGAAGACTCTAGAGGAAACAGAACAAACCAAAGATAGGGGTTTTTTTCAACTTGTCTCAGTGTATTTTGTCTCAATAAAGGAAAATATTTGTAGCTCAGGGTTGAAATGAGGGGTCCTTGATGCTCTCTGATCTTGGGTTTTTTTTCTTATTTCATGACCCACACTAGGTTACATGATCAATGCTGGTGCTGTACTAGCCTTGATGATGTTACCTAGTTTGGTTAATGAAACATCTATATTTTGTCTTACAAGGTTGGTCAGGTTAGTTGACTGTGTTTGTTTGGGCATGGTGTGCATACAGCTTGTGGAACATTCCTGAACAGAGGCACTTTTAATTTATTTGTTTTTCCCCCTGCAGGTTACTCTGGGAATTGTAGTTTAGAGGAAAATTGAATTAGATGTAAGAGAACAGTATTCTCTATATCAGGGGTAGGCAACCTTGGCTCTTTTATGACTCGTGGGCTTCAACTCCCAGAATTCCTCTAGGTAACATCATCAAGGCTAGTACAGCACTAGCATTGATCATGTAACCTAGTGTGGGTCATGAAACATCTGCAAGAAAAAAAGCCAAGACCAGAAAGCATCAAGGACCCCTCATTTCAACCCTGAGCTACAGAATTCTGGGAGTTGAAGTCCACGAGTCATAAAAGCAGGGCTTTTTTTCAGCCGGAACGCGGCGGAACGGCGTTCCGGCACCTTTTTCCGGGCCGGCCGCACCGGAAATAGCCCCTCCCACACCGGAAATAGCCCCTCCCAAATTTTACTTGCATTCCTGTTCTCTAAAGGGGCGGTCCTAGGGTTTGATGAGGGCGTGGCCAGGTTTGAGTTCCGCCACCTTTTCTCC
>NW_015388734.1:5356-9498 GCF_001527695.2 Protobothrops mucrosquamatus
GAACGCGGCGGAACGGCGTTCCGGCACCTTTTTCCGGGCCGGCCGCACCGGAAATAGCCCCTCCCACACCGGAAATAGCCCCTCCCAAATTTTACTTGCATTCCTGTTCTCTAAAGGGGCGGTCCTAGGGTTTGATGAGGGCGTGGCCAGGTTTGAGTTCCGCCACCTTTTCTCCGAGAAAAAAAGCCCTGCATAAAAGAGCCAAGGTTGCCTACCCCTGCTCTATATTGACCTGGCACCCTTTCAAAATAAATATATGGCAACTCTTTGAGAATGTCACAAGCATCCTACATTCTTATTAGAAGGAAGGTGGAAATTGTTTTTTTCCAACTGATCATCAGGATTTGTATTGGCTACGGAAAGCCTGGGAAACAGTAAAGATTTCTGAGTCACTGCCTTTTCTGCCTCCAAGACCTGAATCTATTTACAAAGCAGTATTGCTTTTCTCTCAGGATATAAAAACCTCCTAAATTCTGAGTCTATCCTGTTTGGCAGGGATCCAGCCGAACTGAAAAATAGGTGAATGAGAGGAAATTGATGTTCCATCCTTCCAAGAGCAATTTCAAATGTTGATACCCTCACCAGCCATTATCAAGGCTTAACAAAGAAAAGATGTTTAACATTCTCATGACCTATTTCTGCCTTTTCTTAGTGAATGGATTATGAGCTGTAGCATTCAAGCTGAAGGAGTAAAGTGAGACTCCTTCAAAACCAGCCTGCATTTATGCATTGCTGCTACTAAATTTAGCAGGAAACTAACTAGGTTTTTTTCTCTCTCTCAACAATTTGCTTAGGAGAGGAGAGTATTAAACCTTCTCCCACAATTCTATGTCTTTATGCTTGTGTGTGTGTGTTAGAAAAAATGGGAATAGGGACTAAGCATCTCTTTTGGAGCAATATCTGGTTTGCATGTTTAAATTTTCATTTATCTATGAAAAACTATTGAAGTGTGCAGAGTGGAATATTGTATTTTTCTTTTATTATATACTGTATCCATTCTAAGGATTTAAGAGTTTATCTTTCTGAAGCAAACAAGATTTTTGTTCTAGGTTAGAATAGAATAGTGCTGGAAGGGACCTTGGAGGTCTTCTAGTCCAGCCCCCCACTCAAGCAGGAGAACCTATACCAGTGGTGGCGAACCTATGGCATGTGTGCCAGAGGCGGCACTCAGAGCCCTCTCTGTGGGCACGCGTGCTATCACCCCAGCCCCGCCTCCCCCTGCAGCCTGCTCCTCACCAGCATCCCCCCTGGAGGAGAGTTGCCCCCAGGCGCGGATGACGTGGAGCAGCACAGCCAAGCACATGGCAGCCAGGCAGCGGGGGCAAGACTCCACCCTCACGCCCTGTCGCACACAGATGATGCGTGGAGTGTGGAGGACGTAGCCACTATGGCACTGCTGGGCTGCCTGGGCGATCTGCAGTGGGCCGTGAAGGTGGTGAATGGCCCTGCGGGTGGGTGGGTGGGGGGCGGGGCAGTTTTTGGGCACTAGGTCTCTAAAAGGTTCGCCATCACTGACCTATACCATCTCAGACAAGTGACTATCCAGTCTCTTCTTAAAAACCTCCAGTAATGGAGCACCCACGATTTCTGAGGGCAAGCGGTTCCACTGGTTAATTGTTCTTTTGGTATAAAGAATATTTGATAAACTGGAGAAAATCCAGTAAACAAAGCTGTTTGGAAAATAAAGCACATTAAAATTACCGTATTACTGATCAGTTTTCTACAATGATAGGGTATAATTCGGGATCTCAAAAGAGTTTTATACTTTTTATAGTAGAATTATAGCTCCATCATTTTTAGCCTAGTGATCATTTTCAAATACTGAAATATATAATGTTGTACCTGTTTATACATCTATATTTATTCATTTAAGAATAGGATATGTTTCGATCGTAAATTGTGAAGAATTAGGTGATGGAGGACAATTCCATCTCTGGCTTATTAAGAATCTTATTAAGATTCTAGTCTAGGAATATGACTTTTGAATGAGTTTAGAACTTTGTAGATTTCATCTCAGGATATTGAAGCAAGTTGCTTGTGGCTTGGTTGAAAGTCTGTTCATTACCATGGAGAAATTAAGGAAAATAGTTAAATATTAGATGAATGAAGGAAAGCAACAAAGAGGAACAAAAGCAACTGCAATCAGTTCAACACCATATTGGACACTTCTAAAGAAAATAAAGATTGATCTTAAGCACTTTTACATATAGTAGATTTGTCAAAAATTAGTCTTGTTGGATAGTCTCATTTCAATTTTTTTAATAGCTATTATTCTTAGTAGACAGTGGTAAGGTCTTGACTTCTGCAAAACATTTGATAAAGTGTCCCTTGATATTCAGATGAACAAACTAGTTAAATATGAGTTGAATGGTAGTGTTTATACAGTGAACCACAGCTAATTTAAACAATAGCCATCAAGAATTTCTTCTTTATAAAACTGAAGTGAGTTATCAAGTGCATTGCCTCAGGTTTGATCATTAAATTTTTTATAAACGATAATACTTTTCAAGTGTCCAAAAAGATGCCACACAAAATAAATTTAAGAGCTGTTCTCAATCATTCAAGAATGCAGTACGCAAAATAATGCATTCAAATTATATATTCCAATGAAATGTTAGATGAAAAATGTCTTTAACAATAGGATAATGAGACAAAGAAATTAGTTACTGGGTATTTTCAATGCTTTAACTTGAACCCAACAACCAAAATGGTTCTAGAATTCTGTGAACGTGTAGTAGCTCCTGCCCCCAAATCTGAAAAAGTACATAATATTTTTGTCTCTGAATGTGTTTGTTTTGATAAAAGTTCACAACAGATTGACTGTGCTACCTCACTATCCATTTGTTGTACTAATAATCAATTCCTGAATTGGGGTTGAATGGTTGCCATGGTAATCTGAGTCCCGTAATTCCAATTTGAGTTCTCTGTCTCGGTCTTACCATCTGTATATAGTCTGACATAACTCAAAGTTGTCTTTTGAGAATAGGAAACACCAATTATGGAACATAATTCTAGCATGACATTTTAAAAGACTAGAAGGAACACCACCGGGGTGTTATTTATGATCTAAAACCACAGGTATCTGTTGATTGTTTGGCTTTGTTACTGTAGTAGTGCTTTAGAACGTTAAAAGTGCTGAACATTTGTGGTGAGCTGCTGTTTTTCAGGAATCATAGCAATAGCACGTAGACTTATATACCACTTCATAGTGCTTTACAGCCCTCTCTAAGAGTCAGCCTATTGCCCCCAACAATCTGGGTCCTCATTTTACCTGCATCGGAAGGATGGAAGGCTGAGTCATCTTTGAACTGGTCAGGATCGAACTGCTGGCTTGGGCAGTGTTAGCCTGCAAAACTAGATTCGAACCATTGTGCCACCATGGCTCTATTATCACTTTATTGCTGGTAAAGGTAGAACCCGTATGTTCCATATAGCAGAGGTCCCCAATCTTGGCCACTTTATGACTTGTGGACTTCAACTCCCAGAATTCCTCAGCCAGCATGGCTGGCTGAGGAATTCTGGGAGTTGAAGTCCACAAGTCATAAAGTGGCCAAGGTTGGGGACCCCTTCCATATAGTATTGTAGAAATGGAGAAGCTGTCATTCTTTCAGTGTTACCTGAGCTACAGGTAGTCCTCGGGTTACGATGGCAATTGGGACCTGAATTGCTCTTTTTTTATATATATATAAAATTTTTTATTATTTTGAATTAAACAACAAATACAAATGATGCATCTACAAACACCACAAAAGAAAAAAGATTTTTACTCAAAATATTTCCGAATACTCCCGGCAGTCCCCGCCTTGCCTCCACCCTTATCCACTTTCCCTCTCTTTCCTCCCCCTACCCCACAACCTCTCCTCTTTCCTCCTACCACTCTACATCCCTTTCGCCTTCTAACCACCACATCAAGTGCAATTTGGGGAACCTGCCGGGAATATCCTCTTATTATTACAATTCCATTATATACTTATAATTATTTACTACATCAATTTATAATTTCCCCTTAAACCCCTCCCCTCCCCGACTTCCCAGAACTAAAACAGGATTCAACACCTCATAAAGCAATCAGTTAAAAAAAAAACTTTAACTCAAATAATTAAAAAACAAAAAACAAAAATTAAACTCCATTTTAACTCAAA
>NW_015388734.1:10206-24395 GCF_001527695.2 Protobothrops mucrosquamatus
TCTATTACCACTTCCTTTCCCAGCTTCTCAGACTTATCAATTTCCAAATCTCCACAATTTTGCTCATTTTGAAGTATTTCCATAACATCTTCTTCAACCTCTGCTATAAACCTCTGGAGAATAAATGCCACCATTTCTTCCAATTTCTTCATCCAGATATCTTTAATTTCCTCATTATATTGCTTGACTACTTGCATCATGGCATCTTGTACATCATTTATAATCAAAGAGAAAGGCATTTTCAATAAAGGGACCTGAATTGCTCTTGATGTGATGCAGCACAATGTCAGACGGTCACATTATTTAGTGATGGCCCTTCTAGCAGTCCTGGGTGCCATTGTTAAGTGTTAGTGAGGACCACAGAAGGTCATTCTCACATTCCCACATAACATTACACTCAGTGGTCCTCTGAAAGCATCTCTTGCCTTTGAAGGACTGAGGGTCCTGGGTGGGAGAGACTAAGCTGAGGATGGTTCGGATTGGTGTAGGGAGCTTCTGGGAGACGTGATCACCATTTGAAAGTTTCCCAGTAAGCCTCCAACAAGCAAGGTCAAAGTGGAAGCCATCAGGAGGTTGCAAGTCACAGTCACATGTGAGCCTCACCTAATGGCCACCTGGTGCTCACTTAATAACCGCAACCAGGGACTGCCAGAACTGCTGTGGCTAAGTAGCACAACAGGTGATGCTTCACTTACCAGCCACTTCATTTAGTGACCATAATTCCAGGCCCAAGTAGGATCATAACCCAAAGACTTCCTGTACTCTTTTGCAGCACTTGTACAGTATATAGAATCCCGAAGTGCATTGTTGAGATAGAGTATGTAACGTGGCTTTATTACACAGTGATACAACAAGTATACACGCTGGGCACACTGTTTCAGGCTGTAATCCAAATGTTACCCCTTCCCCCCCCCCATAACTCTCTACAGAATTAACAAAAACTGGATAAACTCCAAATCTATTTCTAAGCAGTTTTAATAGCTATCACCCTAAGAAGAATTTAAGATGTTCTTTCCTTCCAATCAGGCCTGAATGATTGATGATGGTCTTGCAAGTTAAACCAAGGGAAAGTCAGGAAGCCGGGCATACAGTATGTGCTAACTCTTAACATTTATTATTCATTTTGTACATTGCCTGACTCCCAAGAGGGTGTGTGGTAATCCCAAGCACATGTCTCAGTTTTCTTTAATACTATTCCTGATGTCTCTTTGATATAACTTCCTCCTGGGCCCATATTCCCCTGCACAGACCATGTGTGGCCCTGTCGTCTTCCTTTTATCTCTAGATTGGTGGGAACAATTCTATTATAAGTCATGCTGGCATCCAGTATGGCTTCATTTTTACTGTCTCCCTTTGTAAGTACGTGCAACTTAAGTATCTTAAGATGAGTTATGCATTGCTGCTCAGTGATTTTTTTTTATGCTGAAGTAATATGACGGCTGTGTTTTTAAAAACATACAAATGATGAGATGCTTTATTCATTTTCATTGACAAGAAAAATATCAGGCAACATTTTAGAAATATACTAGATAAAATATTCTCCAGAGAATAAATGAAATAGGTCCTCCTCAGACTACCCTCACATTTAAAACGAATAGATAATTTCTGCATGATTCTTAAACTATAAAAATATGAATGGATCTTCTCATGTTTGGCCCTTGCTGGATATGGATCTGTAAAGGCCCTGTAAGGGTAATGTGCCATGTTGTATTGTACCAGATAATCCCCATTCATCCAGACAGACAAATCTTGTTACAGGAGCCGATCATATCTAATGAATTCTTGCAAATAACCCTCACAAATGCCATCAAATGACTTAGGGCACTGTGTGGCTACATCCTGAAAGTCTGATTGGAGCAGTGGCAGTGATGCTTCACCTTCATCAATCACTGTTTTTATGTAGAAAAGACATTTGACTGAAAATAAGGCCACTGTGCATGTCATCCTGCTTTATCTTCAGTTCAAAGTCTAGGAGTTATACTTCGTACGCACAAGTGGAAGCTGAGATGGGAGGCAGGCAGTGAATCAGTAAGTTTAGCTAGTGAAGGAATTCTATAATGGATAAGAAGACACTGTACACCTTCTGGCATATTTGTTAAATATGCTTAAACTTCAAAATCATCTGGACACTATACTATGAAGTCATGGTGCTCTTGATGCTGAGTTTTCTATTAAGAGTTGCACCATTCTATAGTATATTGGTAGTCCTTGACTTATGACCACAATTGGAACTGGAATTTCCATTGCTAAGAGATGCATTACTGAGTCATGCCTATTTTTACAACCTTTTTTTGGCTGCAGTTGTTTGGTATAGTCATTAAGTGAGTCCGATCTCCCCCATTGACTTTGCTTGTTAGAAGCCCCCTAGGAAGGTCATGACCCAAGGACGTTGCCACTGTTGTAAGTACATGCCAGTTGCCAAACAATTGAATTTTGATCACAAGACTATGGGGATGTTGCAATGGTCATAAATGCAAGGATTGGTCATAAGACTTTTTTCAGTGCCGTTGTAATTTCTGATTGTTGTTAAGAATGGTTGTTAGTCAAGGACTACCTATAGTAAGTGATACGAAAGCAACAGGCGAGTAAAGATTAGCAGTTGCCTGAATTGTCGAAAATAATTGCTTTTGAATTAAGGGAAGCTACTTTTCGAATGACAAAGGAGCCAAAAGGTAACAGTAATTGGTTTGTCATTTGTTCATTTTTATGTGACTCTTCCTTCAGAAAGAGTCCAGCGCTCCATCTGAAGAAGAACCATTCATGCTTTCAATCCTGGGAGAAAATATCACACAAAACAAGAGAGAAAAATAGAAGCCAGCCAGAGGGACCTAAAAAGGTGTTTTGTTTAAAAACTGAATGAGCAGATGGCTCTTTGGTTCAAGGTTTTCATAGACATGTTTATTATAATCTACTATGTATTTGTTATACACACAGGCCTGCAGGAAAGTGTGTCTGTGTTCACAATGAATGAAGAGAATGGCTGTACATTGGGAGATTGAAAACTGAACAAGCATTAAGAGCTAAGAGAGAAATCTACGTTTTATAAAATCAGCTGAAACAGAATATACTTTTCTTTTCAATTTGTTAATAAACCAGATTTTGATTTTTCAGGGTTCTTTTTTTAACGGTGCTCTTTTTTTTATGTTTATAAAGCTCCGTACCAAATTGGTTTTCGAGGAAGATTAAATAATGCATGAGAGGTTTACCCAAATGCTCGTATTCTTGCATTTTATTAAGTACAAGAGGCCAGCATAATGTTTTATAATGCCTTGGTGGCAATAATACTTCCAAGGCATAGTGTTTACATCTTAAATATTTAATACAAAGAATTATCTGTTTACTAACCTTTAAAAAAATGTCTCTTTTGAATTGACTTCATGTCTATGTAATTTTCTTGACAGTTTTATTGGAAAGTTTTGCTGTTGTCTTCTGGGATATTTGTTGGTGCTCTTCTATATGACTCACTGGTTTATGACAAAACGTAGTCCTCTTGAAGACATCTAGACACACATTGTTGGCATAATCCTTTAATGATATGGTTTTTAAAATGAATCTTGCACTGGCAAAGAATTAGACCAGGGGTCTTCAAACATGGCAACTTTTAAGACTTGTGGACTTCAACTCCCAGAATTCCTCAGCCAGCTGGCTGAGGAATTCTGGGAGTTGAAGTCCACAAGTCCTAAAAGTTGCCATGTTTGAAGACCCCTGGATTAGACTTAATGATCTCCAAGGTTCATGCCAATGATTACGCTTTATTATTTTGTGAATATAAAAGTTTACAATGATCTCCCCTCATTCTATGAAAAAAGAGAATGTTATCTTTTTTTTCTTTCTTCCATTCAGTTATGTCAATTGTCAGAGTCTGCACTTTTCTTGGCAAGTTTTTTCTAGGACTGGTTTGCACTTGCCTCTTTCCTTGGGCTGAGAAAAAGTGACTGGCCCAGAATCACCCAACTGACTTCGTGTCTAAGGTGATACTGGAACTCTCGGTCTCCCAGTTTCTAGCCTGGTGAAACTAGATCTTATGATCATTTTAGATATGATATACCTTTCAGAATAGATATCACATCCTTTATTTAGTAAAGTTGAACTTTCCCTCTGTAGATCTAAGTCATATAAATGTGATTTCCAAAAACATCTGATCACGCTAGAATGACTGCAATAAATCTAACAATTTAGCCCTTCAGAACAAGCTGCCCAAGCATTGTGCTTGACTACTTGACTCTTCTAGTCATCCTCTAAACTAAAGCACGGGTGTCCAACCTTGGCAACTTTAAGATGGCTGGCTAGGGAATTCTGGGAGTTGAAGTCCACAAGTCTTAAAGTTGCTAAGGTTGGACGCCCCCTGCTCTGAAGCCTTTACTTCTTTTTGCAACTAACTGCAGCTACTCATTTGCCTAAGATCAGAATTGTTGGTAGTGCTAATTAGGTTTAGAACAGCATTTCTGAATCTTGCCAACTTGAAGATGTGTGGACTTGAACGCTCAGAAATTACCCAGTTGGGGTGCTGCCACATCTTAAAAGTAGCTAAGCTTGAGAAAGATTGGTTTAGAGAAAGGCTTGTGGTTATAATGTTTTTCTGAAACAGAGCTGGGAAACTTCATAGTTAGAATGTATCTGGAAGGCATTAAGTAAGGAAGGTGATGGTACTTAGAACCTGTCATTAAAAATTGTGACTATTCTTTCTTTGTAAAAAACCTGTTTTGAAAAAGATATTCTGCTTTCTTCCTTTAGATGCGTACAACTCGCAAAGTCTCTGTATGGCCCGTAGGGCTAGTGGGGGGCCGACGCTACGAGCGCCCAATTGTGGAAAAAGGCAAAGTTGTTGGCTGGTACACTGGTTGGCGGGCAGGTAGGCCTTTCGCCATTGATATGGCAGGTGAGTATCTCTTCAGAAATCTCAGCAATTAGTATAGAAATGGGTATAGATATTAACACTTCTAGTTATTGAAATAATAAGTATAAGCCTGCAAACTCCTGGATCTTATGGTGAGCAGAATCACTTAGAATTCTGGTGATTTTAGCTTTTAAAATGCTTATTTATCAGCAGTAGCATTCTGATCTGCAAGAGGTTCAGGAAGTTTGTAGAAATTTATGGGATTGGTATCTTAATAAACTATAAATTTTAATTCAGTAACTTTAACTGTCTTTTATTGTCAGGAGCATCCTGGCAAAATTCAATGACCTCTTTTAATTCTCAGGGAATTCTGAATCAAATTGAATTGAATCACAGATTTTTGGACATCTTGGCCAGCACATCCACTAGACCCACCAAAATCCAGTTTTATTCTATCTGTGTTGATGCTGTTTTTTTTGTTTTGTTTTTTGTTTTGTTTTTAAAAGGATCCCTAATCTAGGAACTACCTTGCAAACCAACATACTGTTACCAATATTCCACCAACCAAGAGGCCCTTGCTGTGACTTTTAAGTTTAAAAACTGCTAGTTCATCAAAAAGATGAATAATTTTGCACAAGCTGCCAGAAAACATGGTTGAAGTGACTTGTAGGCAGATAATAGCTTGAAACGCTTTGCTTAAAGGAGAAATTGACAATAGCCAGCAAAGCAGGAACACTTCAAAAATAAATCTTGTCAATCTTCAGCCGTATCGCAGGCTGCATAGTTAGCCTGCATACTTGGTCAATCTCTTGTATATGCTAAAGGCATTTCAAGTGCTGTCTGAATTGCTTTTGATGCAGTCACAGATCTATGCCTGCACAAGTATAAAGTTTTGAATTTTGATTCATGGGCGTGTGGCTAAAAAAATGGTGAGCATGGAGGAAAGGGCCATACAGACATATGGTTTATATTTCCTGCTTTGCAAATTATTCATGCATTGCTGGTGAAACGATCTGGCTTATTAAAAACTTTCTATAAAATGCTTAGCAAATTAAAATAATAATAGCGGGAGAATTACTGAGGGTTACTTCACTCCAGCATCAGCTTCTGTACTTTTTAATTATGAATATTATTGAGCAAATTGAAATGGGCTAATGCCCTAAGCTATAGTTTGTTTACTCATGTTTATTGAATAAACCATAATTTGCCAAATTTCCACAACTTATATTCTCCCTTTCCTCAGGCTCTTATGCTATGAAGGATTCTATAAATGTCTTTGTCTTCATTTAAAATTGTTTTGGGAAGACTGTACTGAAAGACAGGATATAAATAATCATAATAAGTAACTAATGGGCAAAGCCATAAAATATTTGTAAACGATGGCTGAATTTATGTAACAAGCTGTGCCAAAATTAACGAAATCACATTATGACCTAGTTAGTACAGTGAGTATCAGGTTTATAGCTTTCATTCAGTCATAGAGGGGACTGTCAAAATTCTTAGGTGGAAGCCAACTTGGAACCTGATTGAATGTAGGCTGTTAGATGCATCAATGCATCATAAAGACTCCTTGGGGATTAGATTTGTATGACTTCCCTGATCAAGCTGCTCCCTTGGTAAGATGATTTATCCCCTGTGCTGATGGTACTTGATAATTGATGACCCACTGAACTGGCAGTCGGAGTCCTTGTGAGTCCCAACGAAGCCAGCTGATAAACTATTGGTGTTTGGAAGTAGAAAGGACAGACTCAGGCTCCTACCTTGTTCAGATGACATAGCTTGAGGCATGAAGAGTCAGTTTAGCTCCAAAAAGTCCCAAGTTGTTAATAATAATAATAATAATAATAATAATAATTAGTAGTAGTAGTAGTAGTAGTAGTAGTAGTAGTAGTAGTAGTAGTAGTAGTTGGAAGGGACCTTGGAGGTCATCTAATCCAACCCCCTGCTCAGGCAGGAAACCCTATACCATTTCGGACAAATGGCTGTCCAGTCTCTTCTTAAACACTTCCAGTGTTGGAGCATCCACCACTTCTGGAGGCAGGTTGTTCCACTGGTTAATTGTTCTCACTGTCAGGAAGTTTCTCCTTAGTTCTAGGTTGCTTCTCTCCTTGATCAGTTTCCATCCGTTGCTTCTTGTCCTGCCTTGTTTTAGAATAACATTGATTACTTCTAGGTTAATTTCTAGAACAGTAGAAGGTTGGTGTTTTTATATAACACCTTACTCTAAATTAACCAGATAAAGATGTTATTTGAACAGTTGAACCCAGCCATTGTGTGGGTTCAATATATATTGGAAGATGTAACTAGTTGTGCAATGTCTGGGGATATTTTTTTTTCCCCTTTTGACAGAGTTGTGAAGTTGATTTCCTGTAGACATGTTCCAGGATGTTTTTAACAGTTATTTTTTTCAGCTTCTTTCAACAGCTCTAGAATTTTCATTACCTGAATATTAACATGTGCAGCGAAAACAATTGTTGCAGATTGTAGCTCAGATTTCACACATTAATTCCTATATTAAGTAGGCTGTTCATAAATGAAACCAAACGCCATCTCGAACTTCCCACTCAGGATTTAACAGGGGAAGAGTTACCCTCTAAGCATCTGGTACTAATTCTTGTTATTTTTTAAAATTAATAAGACTATTAAAGATATATTTAACTTTTACAAGTTTTGAAAGCCAACTGGTTGCCTTCAGGCTGCCATTACCCTATACATAAAGCTGCAGTTTTATTTGAAAGAATGCAGACTACCTACTTGTCTGAATAATGGCTGTAAGGAATTCTGTGCACAATGAATAGGAGACTCAGTCAGAATGCTGAGTCCCAGCAATACCTTGAAGATGATAAAAAGAAAGTAATGTTCATCAGTCAGGAGCAACAGAATATTAAACATTTCCCTAAACTAATTTTTCGTTCTCCTTCCCTTGTCAGTCCAATCACCTTCCTTCTCTTTCTCCACAAGGTCTCCCTTTCATCTTAAATTGGAAGTAGAATAAATGCTACTTCAGAAGAACTAGTGAAAAACATCTGTTAAGAGACGATGCAGTACTAAACTTTGCACACCCGACATGATGCTGAGATGTTGCGCGAGAGATTGTATAGTGTGTTACTCAGATGACATAACTACTTTACATTTCAAGTTGTTTCTAATTCATAACTCTTGTGGATGGGTTCCATTACAGCTAACAAAATGGATGCAAGAATAAAAATATTGGTGAATGTAGGCAATCACTACTTGTGTTCTTGTATCTTTTAAGGACTTTCCGACTTCTTAACAGCAATGTACCTTGTAAAGATTGTAGTCTTTAGCGATAAGCTTTTTTTTAAAAGCAGCTCCATACCAATTTCAAATTTAAGAACCAACAGATCCAACAAGGATCTCATCGTATATGGATTACTCTGTTTCAAATGTAATGTTCTTTCAAAATATATTCATTTAAATGGTATCAAAGTTTGCCATACTCCTCACAATTAAAGTCAAAAGCTTTAACCGAAATAATGTTAAGGATAAAATGCCATTTTTATTCCAGAGCTGCATAAAATTTTCTGGACTATGGGCTACACTTATTTTGGGGGATGGAAGGCATATGGTTACTTTTCTAAAAATAGTGGGGCCAAGAGAAAAACTAGATTTGATTGCATTTCATTTGCATTTAAAATCAGTTAAGATAGAATATAGCTAATAAGATTATTTTCCAATCATTTAATACATTTTTTTTAGTGTCATTCAAATGTATAATTTGGTTAAGGTCTTAAAGGTTGTGACTCCACAGAGAGGAACTCCTTGCAACAGATCAGCTTTTATTGAAAGGAAAGGTTAACGAAACCAGAGGTACTCTGTAATAAACATTAACCAAATTACAGAATAACAGTTGGAAAGGACCTTGGAGGTCTTCCAGTCCAACCCCCTGCTCAATCATTTCAGACAAATGGTTGTCCAATTTCTTCTTAAGAACCTCCAGTGTTGGAGCATTACTTTTTAAGACTCTGGTTTTGTATCACTTAAGAATTGCATCATTTAAGGATAGGCTATTTCACATATTAAAGTAATGATGACATGGATTTTGGTTTTAATGTAAATGAAAAAAATGGTCTGCATGTAAATTCATTCAGTCACATTTATTTTTGTTTTAACAGTTACATTTACCTTCGGCTTAAATTTTAAATTAATTACAAAGATGGTGTCAGGGAAGAATCATTGGTTGGTCTCATCTTTTTAAAATTCACATTTCCCCTCCAGCCAGCCTTTTGCTCATATGGAAACTCTAACTGCTTATGATGAATGTCACTATTTATACTTTAACAAACCATGTAAAGTTTTAAACAGATATGGAAGAACACAGCTTGTAACTTTTCAGAACAAAAGTGGCCAGTCAGTTTGCATATGTAACAATATGATAGACCATTGTGTGATACTGAGTAAATACTTGGGAACGTATTTGAAATGGTAGGGTTAAACACTCCCCCCCCATTAATTCTAGAGTTCAATAAAATGTTTATAAAATGATTTTAATTATTATTTGATTTCCAAAGGGTTTGCTGTAAGTCTTCAGGTGATTTTATCCAACCCCAAAGCTGTATTTAGACGCCACGGGACACAACCTGGGATGCAGGAATCTGACTTTCTGAGGCAGATTACCACAATGGAGGAACTGGAGCCCAAAGCCAGCAACTGCACAAAGGTATCAATGTTATTTCTACAATGGCCATTAGTCTCCAACTCAACTTGTGGAGAATCAATGCCAACTAATGTTTTTGTTCCAACTTTTTCCAGGTTCTCGTATGGCATACTAGAACAGAAAAGGTAAATCTAGCTAATGAGCCAAAGTATCACCTGGACAATATCAGAATTGAAGTGTGATCTGTCAGCACAAATGGGATATGCCATAATTAATGGATGCATCAGACATGCTTACCATATTCAGACTGTACAAATTGCTGTTGTACAACTGCAGCCTCTAGCAGCCTAATGGAAGACTACTGGCAGATAGCTGAAGACGTGTCTACTTAGGCTTCACTTACTTTGCATGCATTTCTCTGTCCTGCTTTAATTTTCTAACTGTTCACATTTCCTTTACACATGTTCAGTGAAGAGGCGGTAATGCACTGAAGTTATTAGTCTAAAAAAAATGAGAAGCGTTTACGGCGTGGCTTCCAGGTTTATTCCTGAATTTAAAAAGCATTGTTTTTAAGAATAGACACAATTCTTATAGAATAAAATAATTACACAATGTTTATGGATTTCTTTAATATAGGGAAGCAACTGCTTATCAATATGAGGCACCATAAAATGTAAACACAATTTACTGGCAGAAACCTGGATACAACTGCAATGACAAAATTAAATATATAATTTGAGTTACCCTGTATAGATGCTGTGCAGTACACTGCTGATTAATCCTGTACAGTTCTCTGTTGGTCAAACCAGCTTCGTTTGACAGAGACAACTCAAAACAGTGGAAAGAAAATTGATGGAGTAGCAGTTCCCTCCAGGTTTTATCTCTCTCTTGTGAGCCATTTTCCCTGCTCATCACACCATTATAATATCACAGTGAAATGAATGATGAAACAAAATCATTATCACACAAGGAAATGCATATTTCAATGATACAAGGTACATTCTTATTTATATAATTAACGTTTTGTTCATACAGTACCTTCTACAGGATCACTGGGTAATTTGCAAGATGGAGTTTACATTTTAGAGATAGCACTAACATGATACCTATTTCCCTTATATGGAAACAAATGCTCTACAAGATAAAATAATTTGAGTATGCAGTTGGTCACGTGGCTTTTCTGAAAAGTAAAATTTGCAAAATCAAAACATATTGTGGAATGAAGAAAGCTGCCAATGTATTCAACTTGCTTTTCACTACATCAGAATTGAAGTCAGTACAGACCACAACACGGTCAGTTAAGATTACTTTTAAAATGAATGTTTGAAATTGGAGGAAGGGGTAGTGTACATGAGCAGAACAGGGAAACTAGATGTATTCGGGCATGGAATGTCGGGTCTCTTGATTTAAACTTCTATTGCCTTTTCACTTCCAGAGTTGTGTACTGAGGGTTTGGCCCGAGGAACTTCCAGTCCATCCTGCCATTGTGTTTGGTGGTTGGCCAAAGCCCATCATATTATTGGAACTATTCAGAGTCATTCCAGCCATTTGCTGATTCATCTGCGAAACATACAAGACTGTGGTTAGGTGCAGGCATCCAAACATTTCATATTTTATACTGAAGTGCGCACGCACGCACGCACACAATATAGATAGACAGATAGATGACAGACACTGATGTATTTGCTTACATTAATTTCTCACAGCTCAAGTTTTTGAAAAAAAAAATTAGGTAAGAAAGCCATCCCCAATACAACCTTTTAAAAGTGAGATTTGGTTGATTAATATATTTTCATATGCTAAGAAAATATAGAGGTAATGTACAGATTGCAATCCATGTGCATATCATGTTTTTCCACTAATATCCATAGGAAATAATCATGGCTGAGTGATCAATTTTGCAATTTCAATAGCAATGCCGGCATGAAAAGTAAACGTACTCAGGAAACTCTTTCCTGCCCAGTTTATCAAAGCACTGAAGTAGCTCTCTGGCAACAAGTGGAATAGCTTTCAGTTAAAAGATAAATATAGATAATTATATTCTGCCTTTCCAACACTTGCATAATACTTGCATTCCAGATTTAAAAAAATGAAATCTGGTTACTATGCATTTTAAATGTCTCTTATAAGAATCCACGAGTACTAAAGGAAAGCCCCATGGCCTGCCACAATTTCCACTGCATTGTGAAATGTAATTGTGAGTGGAAGGATTTGTTCAAGTCTAATTAGTTTTAACATATGGGGTAGCAGTTAGATTGAACAGGCTGAAGTTATATAGATGCAAAGGCAAACTAAATCACACCAGTCTCTGGGAGTCAGGTGGTGTAAAAATTGGATTAAAAATTTTAAAAAAACTATTCAAAATGTAAATCATTCAAAAACTATCCATCCTATCAAGAGGTGGAAAAACTGGGGCGGAATCTTGCTGGATTTAAAAGAATGAGAGAAAACATAAGGCCAGGGAAGCAGGATTGGAATGGACGGCAGTGACTGGACACTGAGAAAGCTCATTGTACTGCAAGCCTCTCTTGCTCTGAAAACCTATTAATATTCCTGATCAGATCTTGCTTGCCCATCCCTCTGGAGGCCTTTTCCAAAAGAGCCCACCAGAAACAATGTTTAAGTTGAAAACCTTATTAGCTCCAGTCAGCATAGCCCATGTTCAGGATATATGGCAGTGGTGGCGAACCTATGGCACGGGTGCCAGAGGCGGCACTCAGAGCCCTCTCTGTGGGCACGCGCGCCGTCGCCCCAGTCCTAGGCCTTCAGCTGGGTTTTATAAAACCTTTTGCTTTAGGCCTCCGCCATCGTGTACACAAAAAAAAGTTCAATCAATCAGTCAATTTCAACTTCTCGCGGGAAAAAAAAGTTGCTGCTTGGAAAGTTGGAATTGATTGATTGAACTTTTTAGTCCCACCCAGTCTGCTGTTACCACCGCAGCCACGCCCACCCAATGGGCCACACCCAGCCAATGGGCCACACCCACCCGGCACTCGACGATGCATAAGTGGGTTTTGGGTTGCAGTTTGGGCACTCGGTCTCTAAAAGGTTCGCCATCACTGATATATGGACTTGGAGCATGGAAGAGACAGGACGTTAGCCACCTGCATCTTCAAAGGTTTGTATGTCATATTCGGTCCTCCGTTCTCTAAATTACAACTGTGTTAGGTATGAGAAGCTGGCTGTCCCGTTGGGAGAAGGGCGGGATATAAATCAAAATAAATAAATAAATAAGATGAAAAAACACAAACCACAATGAAGAGACCCAATCCAGGAACCAATCTATCTATATAAATAAAAATGTAAATGTTCGTTTGTTCAAAATCTTAAATCTCCAAAAGGTCTTCACCGAGTGCTTTGGAATTTTGGCACAACATTGCATTCGAATACGCACGTGTTTTTATATACCTATATTATGTAGATGTCACACCTGTGACAGGTAAAAACATGCTTTTTTTGAAAAACAGCGCCATCTGTTGGGCGTAAAAGCAACACACGCTTTTACCAGACTGAGCCACAGCAACGCGTGGCCGGGTACAGCTAGTATAAAATGAAATTAAAATCATCATAGACCATATTAATGACCCTAATTTGTATAGTGAATACCCCTGCACTAGGCAGCCTCCTCAATCTCTCAACGAAATTTGGAGAAGCCAAGCTTTGCTGGCTGGCTCCTAGGTGGACAAGTCTCTCACACCTGCCTCTTCCTTTTTTGGGATTGTTCCCTTCTCGTTACTCCCCGTTTCCAAGTTTGCACACATGCATGCCTCCACCCCCACCCCACTCCCCTTGGATATTAATTCAGCCCTTTTCTTTTTTTTTTTTTACCCCTTACGGTTCCAGGTTAGTCTAGTGCAGGGGTAGGCAACCTCGGCTCTTTTATGACTCGTGGACTTCAACTCCCAGAATTCCTGAGCCAGCCATGCTGAGGAGAAAGGGAGCGTTTCCAAGCTGAGCCATGCTGGCTCAGGAATTCTGGGAGTTGAAGTCCACGAGTCATAAAAGAGCCAAGGTTGCCTACCCCTGGACTAGTGCCACAAGAATCAAAACAGAACACAACAGATTGTTCTTTTGCACCTATAGTTCTCAGTAGGTCCACAGAAACTGTACAGGTCGTGCTCAACTTACACCAGTTCATTTAGTGACCATTCAAAGTTATAATGGCACTGGAAAAAATGACTTATGACCATTTTTCACAGTTACAAGATTGTAGCAACCCTTCGATCACGTGATCAAAATTCAGATGCTTGGCACCTGGTTCATATTTATGATGGTCGCAGTGTCCCGGGGTCATGTGATCCCCTTTTGAAACCTTCTGACAAGCAAAGTCAATGGGGAAGCCAGATTAATATAATAATAATAATAAAGTTGGAAGGTATCTTGGAGGTCATCTAGTCCAACCCCCTGCTCAGGCAGGAAATCCTATACCATTTCAGACAAATGGCTGTCCAGTCTCTTCTTAAAAACTTCCAGTGTTGGAGCATTCACAGCTTCTGGAGGCAGGTTGTTCCACTTAACAATCATATTACTAACTTAACATCTGCAATGATTCACTTAACAACTGTGGCAAGCAAGGTCGTAAAATGGGGCAAAACTCACTTAACAAATGTCTCACTAGAATGGAACAAAACTCTTCTGCCTCAGCTCTGAACCGCTCAAGACAGTTCCATTTTTAAAAACAAAAAACAAAACAAAACACTGTTTTCTGTTTGAAATAGTGCAGGATGTATTTTC
>NW_015388734.1:24459-54059 GCF_001527695.2 Protobothrops mucrosquamatus
TTCCCCCCCCCCCATTTAACTAGTCCCTGACATTGGAATCTTACGCCTAAATTCTTCAGCCATCCACGTTCCCTCCCAAACGAACGGAAAAAGCGCACACTCACCTGTGAAAGGTTCCACTGAGTTTGCTGTGCTTGCGGCTGAATGCCGTATTTCTGTGGCTGGGGTATCTGTCCCAATACTGTTCCTTGGGACCCACCAAGGTTTTGAGGGAGTCCCAAACCAGCAGTTTGTGTAGTGACTGAAAAGCCATTCGGCATTCCCATGCCCACCATCATGCCTACGTTCTGTCCAATTACAGGCACCGATGGGGCCATCATGTTTGCCATCATTGCGGGGGCCGATGGCACCGGTACAGGCAGAGGCAGAGGCACGGGGCCTCCCATGGCTGGAAACGTTGGAAAATGAGCCGAGGGCTGGGCGGCAAAGGGTAGCGGCTGGGGCCCCATGAAGACTCCTGTTTGGGTGAAAAGGAGTGGAAAGAAAAAGAGGTTTACGCCGATCAAAGCTCACAGATATGTCCAAAATGGCTTTCCAAATAAGATTGGGGAGGGATGATGACAATTTTTAAGAGCCATGTTTACCTTCCATGCATGTCGCAATTTTCAGATTGGGGAGGACTATAAAAACTGTTAATAAACAAGTAGGGAACAGTATGAACTCAGTTATCCACCGATGCCTAAATGCAAGTTTGGAAATATTGCACTCATTAATGGGATAGAAAACCAATTTTCTTCTTTTATATTTTCTTTGATCCTTTGTTCGTTCTCTCCATGCATAAGATTAACTCTATAATGTGGGGGGGGCATGGCTTTATTATTTGTAGGGCTTTTTTGCAGTCGAACAAGCTGAGGGTTCCCGAAAAAAGCTACACGTTTTGCACATCTATTACTTTACATGCAAAAAACATGCAAGATATACTGACTGAAAGTTATAAAAACTGCTAGTACATGAACCCCTGAACCATGGAGAATGAGGTATCATCTTATTTACCAAGCACAAATCTGGGGTAATGGAACTGTGGATAACCCAGGCCTTGCAACTACATTATTCTCAAGCCAAGACAGAGGGGAATTAATAGAAAAAACAGTGGATTAACCACAATCACCTCCGTTCCTACCTTTTAGAAGGTTAGCTTCATCTTATTAATACCAGATGAGTTAGAGAAAATCAATGACCGGGCAATTAATTAATGTTAAGAAACAGCTTCCCTCAAGCACCTTAATGACGAACTATTTAATTACTGAAGGTTTTTCTAAAGCAGTGATTGAAAATCTTAGCTTAATTTTCAGTGATTCTTAATCAAACTTCAACTTTTTGGGGAAAAATCAGTCAATAGTTCTGGCAAAAGCAGAATGTTTCTACCTACTGTAATAAGTGGGAAAAGAACTTATCAGGAAAAAAAGGGGGCAGTCCCACTTCTGTTTGACTCTACCCTCCTTGCCCCCACCCATTGGCATGTTATTATGTGTGGTCTAGACCAAACCAAAAAAACAAAGGTTGGTCACTTCAATTATAAAGTTATCTAAATTCTATCTAGTTACATTGTTTTTATGTTCTAATGAAATCAGAACGATTTCCAACAATTTATATGTTTAAGGATGAAAACGTTTCCTAACATAGTAACTTTGATACAATTGACCTAAGTGAAGGAGAGGGATGTTCATTTAGTCCCAAGTCTCAAATGTCTGTTATATCTAAATCCTCCATGTTAATTTACATCATTTATATAATGATGTAATTTGCATTACTATATAAATGATGGGAACTCATGCAAATAGCGTACATTTTAGTGAATTGTTAATACAACAAATTTAGTCTGCTATTTCAGGGAAATGTCTGGATGTAGATTTTTGTTTCTGCTCCCCCTAAAATCTCATAAACGCAACCTGTTAAATCAATTTTATTGAACAAGCAGAAGCCTTTATTTCAAGTCATGCCATCTCTCTTAATTCCTTTATTTTATTGATTGACATTTTACTTGTCGTTAATCTATCCGTTTGTTCATCATCTTTTGTTTCAGAATAAAAGTAAAGGTAAAGAAGTCCCTGTGGGTTTTACTCCGCTAGTTATTTAGGATGCTGTGCTCATCTCTGTTTCAGAATATTTTTACACAGTTCTTTTATCATGAACAGTTTGCTGCTTAAAATGTTCTTTTTTTCCCATATAAATCTCTTTTCTTCTCCATCCCTTCCTCCACACTTTTGGGGATTAATTACATTAAAGTGCAGCGGTATATTACATCTGATTCAGGACAGATGTAATAGTCCCAGAATCATTTTTAAATTTAATTTGCCAAATTCTTTCCAAAAGGTAAGCAAGCATAATGGCAGAAGTATACTATAGTAGAGTGCAGAGGTCTCCAACCTTTCCGGGCTCATGGCCCAGAGGGAAGGAGAACAGCTTCCAAATTGGTGTACGCCGCTCACGCACACAAACAGGGCCGCGTGCACTGGTGCAGCACTAGCAGCTCCATTTGCACATCCGCAAACGGCCGCGTATACCCGCCAGCGCTAGCGGCCCCGTTTGCCCATGCACAAACAGGTTGCACACACCCGCCCCACACTAGCAGCCCTATTCGTGCCCGCATGCATGCGCAAACAGGGCTGTGGGCGCTAGTGGGGAGTGGGGGTGAGAGTGCGTGCGTACACGTGCGTGCACTGGCCAGCCATTGCCTCGGCTCAGTAGTGGGCAGCGGCCCATAGGTTGGGGACCCCTGTACTAGTGGACATTATTACAGTAATAGTAATACAACACAATAGTTTTGTATCATTGTCATATTGCCATAGCAATACAACAATGACCAGCAAGGTCTTTCTAATATGCTATTGAGGAATTTTAATTAGTATCTAATTCACTGGAGAAGTCTTCCTAGATGGGAGGCTGTAATTTCCATTAAGCATGTCTCTGAATTAAGTTCTACATGAAAAGAAGCCCAGCACTAAGGAAAAGAAACTAAATGAGAATGAAATACCTCATCTCCCCATGCTACTGAGCACTCAATGCTCAGGAATACTTAATTTTAAGTTGCTTTAAATACATACAAATATTCAAGACTGGCCATTTGTTTTAAGTAGGTGTTTCATAATAACTTATACAATGTAAATCCAGACTCATTTCTACAGGAGCATCTCTTTTTATAGAGAGAAGACATAGCTACAGTTTCCTAGGAATCTTTTAAATAATGCAGACTGGAAGTAGATCAGACAAGTAAATTACCTGGGGCATTCTGCTGGGGAAGAGTGCCCGTGCCATACAAGGACAAGATGGAATCCTTGGAGAGCGGCTTCTTTGCTGACTCTTCCAGTTTTGTTTGTTCGGTAAACAGATCAAGATCTCCAGATGCAGCAGATAACGTGGCAGCCACTGGGTTGGTGCAGGCATTCTGGGAAATAAAAGTCAAAGACTGATGAAAACGAAACAGTGAAGATAGAAGTATGCGGTTAAAAATTATATAGCAACTTCAGAGACAAGTAGCAAAGTTCCCAAGTATTAGGATCACAAATTTATTTACAGTACATCAATAACAACGGTATCAATACGTATAAACTGTATATTCTTTGCATGTCACAACAGCTATAGTAATATAAAAAAATAATTAACCGTAGTTCCACATTTTATGCAGCAAATGTATTATTTGCAATTAAGATGCAAAAGCCATATTTTCTGTTTGTGTGTGTATATCTGGAAACTCACTAGATTAAGATCACATGTGCATCTATGCCAGTTTATGCTTTATATTTGATAAACTGTGAGTAAGATGTCTTCAGATACCTTTCTCATTTTTTGTGGCTTTCTTAAAAAGTCCCTTATTTCCATATCACTGCTAGAATTCTCTCTGGAATCCGCTTTACAATGCCTCCCTTTTTCAAAAGAAATTACCATTAAGTGAGAATTCAATTCTGCCTTTTTCCTCGGGTAATTTAAAGAAATATTATTTGGAAGAAGGAACTTGTTACAACTGAAATACTGAGCAAAATTTTCACCACGAATCAGTTTTTCACAAATGTAATTAAATGAACTGGATGAACTTCTGCAAACTGATACTCATTCTTAATTAAGAATAAGGTTCAAAGAAAGAAAGTCTCAAATAGTTTATAAAGCTTGGATTCCCAAAGTTTTTAGGTGTGTTTCATAAAAGAGACACACATCCCTATCATAATCACAATCAGTTTTGCATTGCCCCCTGCATAGGAATGAAGAAAAAGGTAACAGATCAAATAGTTTGATCGTTAGAAATTATTACAATTTAATGATATGTTCATCTTTTCTTCCATTTGCAAGGTATAAATTGGCAACTAGGTTAATAGCTCATTATTTCCCAATCTAGCCAAGGATGAGTGAAATAAAGGCTTCTTCAAATAATCTCTAGTTCTTCTTCTGATACAAGGAGCTATGCTTGACCTTACATTTATTTTATAATGCAACATAAAAATATAATGCATTTCATTGGTAACCATTGATTTTGGGGTGCCTCGACTGAAAGAAGCATCAAGGGCAAACATTCTTAAACACTTTCCAACGAGCTATTAAATTTTCCTTTAGTGCTTCCTTTAGGTTGGCATTGTAAATTGCCACAGATATTACAGGTCTTAACATACAGATGTCCTAACTTAACAACAATTCGTTTAGCAATTGTTCAAAGTTAAAGGCAGCACTGAAAGGTTCTTACACCTGGTCCCTAAAGTTATGGATGCTGCAGCGTCCCCATGGCCACATGATCAAAATGTGGGTAGCAGGCAGTACACCTGCACTTATGAGCACAGGGGCACTCAACTCTTCCCGCGTGCCTATATCCCCCACCCACGTGTGCCATTTTGGCTGCTCTGCACAACACTACTCAGCAGATCCAATGCTGAGTAGAGGCCTGGGGCTTGGATCAGGGTGGGTCCTTGCTGAATGACCAGTGTTATTCTGTTAATGATGGCATCAGGGACAGCCGTGATTCTCATTGTGAAATCATGCCGCCATGTGATCTCACACTTTATGACTGCATTGTCTAGTGATAGAAATTCCGGTCCCCATTACTGTCATAACTTGAGGACTACCTAGACATTAATGACATCGCAACATGCTGCTTTAACCATGTATTCTATCTGTAGCCCCCAATGTAACCTTGATAGCGTGTCAAACACTGACATAAATAATTTCTCCTTCTATTACTTCTGATACAAATTCCAAAAGTCAACTAACATATTAATAGGTTTTTACACCTTACCTGAGCAGGTGGTATAGATGTGGCTGGCAAAGGATTAGAGATCATTGGGCCAAATATATCCAGGTCATCATCATTCAGAACTGGGGCAGGAGCGATAGTACTTCCATTTGTAACAGAGGAATCAGCAGGACCATCTTACATTTTTTAGAATGAAAAATATTAAAGATTGATAATTGTGAAGCATACACATAGCACAGAGGTACACTAATTCTGCTAAAAGGGACAATGCAGGTAGTTCTTGATACCCCCTCCCCCCCCCAAGGATACTTATGATCCAGTTCCGAGGTTTCAATGGTCACCCCATGACCTGCATTTCCGGTGTTTGGCAACCAGGCTGCATTTGCAGCCACTTGTAGCCTCCTGTAGTCATGTGGTTGTGATTTCTGACATTTTTGCTAAAAACCACCATTTAATTCCAATTTTCGGCAAAAGCATCTTCTGGTTCACTTAACAACCGTGACAAAAAAGATTGTAAAATCAGGTTGGTCATATGGGTGACCTGCTTTATGACTGTCATGGCCCATGATCGTAATGGGCAAGTTCCATTACAGTTGTAAGTCAAGGACTACCTGTATATTGGGAGAAATCACCAAGTGTTTCATAAATTATACTTAGGCTTCACCAATATTAAGCCAACATCTTATCATTAAAATTTACAACAATCGAGTGCAATATTTCCATAGTCTCTTGGAAAATAACAAATAGGACAGAAGGTAGCACTTAATTCGGAGCTTGTTAAATTAGGCTGAAGATGCTGAAGATCCCCCATCTGTATTTTACAGAAGCTGTAAATAATCTGCTTAAGGCAAGGTCTGTTTTAGATATTGTGAGTCTGAGGTCAAAGGTACACAGACTCAAAACAAATGGCGGGTGGAAGAAAAGTAAAGAGGTTTTTGGTTTACATGATCACAAATTGTAATCACAATATATGCAGTGGTCAAAAGAGATGCCCTAGCCTGGGGAACCCCAACCTGTGGGCCGTGGCCTCTTGGCCACCGGGCCGCGTGAAGGGATGGCCAATGCATGGGCGTGTGTGCGTGCACTCACCCCCCCACTTGCACTAGCGTCGCTGCAAGGGTCCCTCGGCTCTAGTGCCCCCCCGACCCAAACATCCCACCAGCAGTAGCACCACCTTGAGGATCTTGCTGGCATTAGCACTTCCCCACCCTGAGCGTCCCGCCAGCACTAGTGCCGCCCCAAGCATCCCGCCGGCACTAGTTTGCACATGCGCTCGCGCACAACCCATTTGTGCACGCATACGTGTAACGGTGCCTGCCTCCCTTTCCGGGCCGCCAAACCAAAAAGATTGGGGACCTCTGCCCTAGCCTATTCCAAACCCATGGGAAATGTTATTCCTATCTACCTAGGTAATTCTAAAAGGAGATAAACCACTAGTTTGAAAAATAAGTGGTAGCTGACTAAAAAATAATGTAATTTTTCATTTATTTTTTCTAGATGTTGAATGAAATCTCTGTGATAGCCTTAAGAACCATCCTCCTACTAGTGCAAAGTTAGAAACAGCCTCAGGAAAACAGCCTCAGCATCAAGTTTCAATTGGATAAACATGAAATTAATTCTCTCTAGATATCCATGTTATTTTTTTTTTCTCTCTTCTCTCAGCATGAAATTTGCAGCGGACTATTGAACTATTTTTAACATATTCATCTACACTTTATAGATTTACAAAACTGTAAAATAGTATTGCAAATTATGCTTTGAAGTTTGCTTTCAGTTCCAAAGGACTAGAGTTCTGTAATTTATGCATTTATTTATAACGTATCACACATTTCCACTATAAAGATGAGTTTCTGTTTTTTGAGTTTTCTTCCCTTTGGGATTTACTTCGTCCTGCTTTGCCTCTAAAGGTAAAATTCTTTGAAAAAAATGCCTAATTTAATATCTACATTAGACTTAAAAAATAAAATGTGCTCTACAGCAATATCCTAGATGTAGGCCAACACCAAATATATACATTCTGGCATTTAATGTTCGTCCAGAACAATTTATAAAGTTTAAAGTGAATATAGGACATCTCCAAGAGGATCTGCCAAACCTCTTTCTTTGATCCCTTTCTGTATTAGAGCAAATATCTTTAGGAAGTTAATTTTAAATCGACTTAAAAGTTTAGCAGGTACTGTACGTACACTGGGTTCGCAAAAACTGGAGAAGCTTGGCAACATCTTCTCCAATACGCTTTTTAACGGGTTAGTTTCCAAAACTTCAGAATTTTGGGATTATGTGAGTAAACATAATAATGGAAAGATGAAAATAGTCTATTTGGCCTATTTAATTTCTACTGGATCTGCTAAGTGTATTTTTATATCATTTTCTGTGTAGTCATCACCAATGTTAAATACATGCTTTACATGCACACATATTACACATACACATATATAAACACAGATGAAGCCAATGCATTAAAACACTGCAGATTTATAAAAGGGAGAAGAAAAACAAGCTAAATAACTTTTCCATGAAATTTACCCAAGAAAAGCCAGGATGAAGATAGGCACTTGGAGAGGTCCCCAAATTTCATTAGTGTCTCAGAATATTTTTCATTGAACCCCTAGGGCCTAGGCCAAAATTGTAATTAATAACCCCATAGTGCCACAATGTAGAGTTTGGGAACTATAGATCTGAAGAATACAATAGTAGTCATCTTGTGGATTTCAGTGGGAAAATAAGTGAGTAAATTGCAATTATTATGAGTCAAGATTATCCTGTGTTGCTTATAGGAAGGACTTTGTGAATTAACTTAGTGATCACCTAAGATTATCTAAATTTATCCCCCATATTATGAAGAAGGCACATTGTCAAGGGTGCTGATTCATCAAGCTGTTTAAGAACATACTTGCCATTGCAATGGCTTATTAGTTATTTAACATAACTAACGGGCTGATGACGTGCTCGAGAAGCCGGGCGCAGAGACAGGCAGCTATATAGGCAAGCTCCCTAATCACCTAGCATTCTAACTCTGATGGCGTCAGTAGTTTGGCTGACGAAAGCTTGTTTATATTAAACGGTCCTGTTTATTTTTATCCTGGTGTTTGTTTTTCTATATTTTTATTGACATACATACATACATACATACATACATACATACATACATACATACATGTATATGTGTGTGTGTGTATGTGTGTGTGTGAGAGAGATAGATAAGAATTTCATTCAGCAATCTGTCATATTCTATACCAACTGTAACCTGTAAAAACACAAATATAGTTCTTTACAATAATCAAGGTGTGAGATAATATAGGAACTACAGAACAGTGAAGTCTCAATTTAATGAACCTCTGCTTAGCAGACATGGCATGTAAGTTCTGTTAAGACAGTCTTAAAATAACAAAGTCTGTTGCATCCAAGGTAACCTGGATGAAGCAATTAAATTACATTAATTTTTATCTTAGCTTACTTTACCTTACAATATCTATGGCAATTTATAGAATTTAAACATTACACAAATGATTTAAATTGCCAGGGTGACATACGTGCATATAAAATGGATACTGGGGAATAAGAGACAACCTTTCACTGTGGTTTCACTGTAGTTAGATTGCCTCTACCCAGGAAGTTATATCCAAACAAAACTTGTCAATTGATACTCCTAGCCATATAACTAAGTTGACCCTCCAATAACACTGGTTTTCAGAGGGAGAATTGGAATGGAGGGGAGAGAGGTTAAAGGGCAAACTACTTTCTGCAGTAATTGCTGTGTCTACATGACACTCTGACCTTAGTAGACTGATCCCAAACATATTCCGTTCATATACCCGCTTCTCCATGTAAAGATAAATAAATTCCCTCCACAGCCACACAACTTTCTTTTCTCTCTGTGCTCAGAAAAGGGTGGCACATAAATAGAAAAGTCTGGCCATGTTAAAAAACAACAACTAGTTAGTTGTTGGAATAAATGGGGTTAAGGAGAAGAAATTCCAGTTAGACCTTGGAAGAAATCAATGGGTTGGATATGAAAACTGACATCTATTTTGAATTCTAGAGCTTGAACTATTCAGGCTCAAGTGAAAAGTTTCCTCTTTCTAGCTGTAAAATCCTTGAATTAAATAATCACCTTTTCTCAGAGAGAAGGCGATTATTTAATTCAAGAATTTTATAAATAAATGCACAAATAAAGAGTTTATGAGATGCTTCATGAATAACAAGTTCTTCAATGGCAAACAGCACTTTCCTAGAAACAAAGGGGCATTTGCCCACAGGCATCCATATGTCAAGGGTTCTATATTGCACTACAGGAACTGCTGTTCCTATAATCTATCAAAATATGTATATCTTAAAATTGAGATCTCCTTTCAATGGGATCCGTATGAAAGAGATTTACAGTTTTCAAGATGTATGAATTATAACTATCTTTTCGCACTTGCATATTTTATAATACATTTCAAGTATCACCTCCAGGGAAGTAGTGATTCTTTTTAAGTAGAATCTTTAAGCAGAATTCTTTCTAAGGAATGAGTTATCTTCTCCTTTTTCTCTTAGCAAAGATAAGCCACAGGAATTTATAAAACTCATCCGCTGGCCATTGTGATCCAATTTGGTTACATTTTATATTTTAATTCATTAAAATAAAACACTTAACTTAGGTAAACATACTTTCTATCAATTGCCTAAGCAATTCTCAATACAGGTAGAACTGTAAGAAAATATATGCAGAAAAAAACTGAATTTGTATCCTGCCCAGCATTACTTGCTTGTGAGATAGGCAGCTATATAAATTAGATAGATGATAGATTTAAACTGATTAAACTGATTCATTAAACACAAAATATTATACTTTTTTTTGCAAACTTTCAAGATTGGTTTAAAATAACGTAATATACGCTTTCCAAAAGTTATTCTCTGTCCTTAAACAGATATGAGATGCTATGGAGATTCACTCCTGCAACGCCTGCTTGGAAATTTAACTTAGTTAACAACACAGCTGCTCCACTGAGGAGACTAGCCAATATGTGTATCACTCACATTACTTAACAGATGGTCTGAGAGACCTTTTAGTTATCCTAATGTCTACTCCAATATTATTCTAATACTGAATATCTTTTATTTTTCCAGGTTTGAGATGAGGTTACATTTATAACTTTTGGTTTTGTGATCTGGTTTTCTAATTTGTTTCTGTATGTTTTTCAGAAATAAGTTTAGTTATTATTGAAAGGTAAACTATACATTTTAAAAATAATTCAAATCTGTGTCCTGGTTACCAACCTATTCAGAAACTATTTATACAAATGATAAATAATAATTCAATTCCCTAATTTTCCATTCATGGAAATAATACTCTAAGCCATTGATTCTTATCCTTGACAACTTTTAAGATGAGTGAACCTCAGTTTCCAGAATTCTCCTTCCCAGCATGTTGTTTACACACCTTAAAGTTGTCAAGATTGAGACTTTTTCTCTAGGTTTATCTGTCTAACATGCAGTAATGGCAAATGTCTACATGTTAAGATACATAGACAAACATGTTGTGTAATCAACAGTTACTGGGAATAAAACAAAACTTGCAGATTTGTAACAGTTGGTTCTGATAAACTGTGGTGAAATTGGCCATATTTGTCCAATTCTGTCACACAATTCTGGGCTTCTACATAGTGATTCCAAGGACATTTTATTTGGATTTTAATCACAAAGGACAAGACCACTGCTTCTGAAGCAATTGGCTGCCTGTATTTGTCATTTATATCAATTTATATCATTATGTAAATGACAAGTTTTTATATTAATTTACATCATTTGGATGATTATACAAATGATGTAAATTAAGTCTATACATAAATTTGGATTCAACAGATGACTATTCTTTCACCCAAATGGTCTATTACAGGGGTCTTCAAACTCGGCCCTTTTATGATTCATGGCCTTCAACTCCCAGAATTCCTCAGCCAGTGTGCCTGGCTGAGGAATTCTGGGAGTTGAAGGCCATGAGTCATAAAAGGGCCAGGTTTGAAGACCCCTGGTCTATTACATCCAGGCTTTACTGAAATAGAAAAAAGTTGTTTTTAAGGAAAAAATGGAAGCATGCTTATGAGAGAATTGAGTAAAAACAAAACAAGCCTAATTTTTTGAGTACTGTAATGCTGAACCACAATTTAGCAAACACGATTTACATACCATATTGTATTTTCATACTGGCATGCTTTCCTGTCCCTGCCACCAGTCTATAGTTATTGGTGGCAGGACAATATGAAGATCACGCCATACGTTTGCTAATGATACCGTATTTTCAAGAATGAGAAGAAAAACACAATTCCTTTCCCGTTTTATTATTACTTGGCTCTGTCACAAACCAAAAGGGGAGAATTTATTATTCTATAATTAATACTGGATCTCCAGAATCACAAAGTAGGATTTTAAAACCCCAAAGGGAGCATTAGTTATACAGAAAATTCTCTAGGGAAAATATTGTTTACAAGGTGGAAATTTAGTTTCTTCTTGTTTTGGGTAAATCTCTTCTTTAATGTCTGTTATTTTAAAATCAATCTAAAATGAAAGAACATAACAATTCACTGATGGCCTCACGTGAAGTTTGAGATTATTTGTTTTTGAGTGATAATATGCTGAGATGGTTAAAGTCTGCAACTATACATTTTCATTTGTTTTTTGATGGAACATGGTAAATGGTGCATCAAACAGAAAACAAGTTTTGCTTCTTTTGGCAAATTTAACCTTTCAACTTGATGGAAAAGGTAACATTGCATAGTTTTACAAGACATCCAAAAAAGGAGTAGTTTTGTAAAAGTATTATTTTAAAGGAAATGCCTTTAAAAAGTGATGTCACTTACTTTGAATTTAAATCTCTAGTATGGTAAATTCATATACACATATATACATAACATACACAGACACACATACTAATCAGTAAAGCTAAAAGACAAGTATTATCTGCAGAATTTTAAAGGGTTAGGAAATCAGTTGGGAAAAAATAACATTACATTATTAGCAAAGCCTAAAATACATTCTAAGCACTATCATGAACCATGTGAACTGTTGGTAATATTGCTCTTCAATCTGAAATATACTGGTGAAGATCAAAACAGTATACAGTGTACATTTTAAGAGGATGAGTGTAAAAATGTTGGTCCGTCTCTCGTTATATTCATATACACGGAGAAGGGAATTAACTGATAGAATGGTTTTCCTTTTTCCACATGCTTCTCCAATTCTATTGCAGATATTTGATTGTTTTCCAGACATAAACAGGAAATATAAGAAGGAAAAATCTATCCATGGCATATTTGCAAATCATTTTAAACCATTGGTACTTTATGGTAACCTATATTCAAGTCACACATTAAATATCTGTAGAGCCCTAGAAGTGTTAAGTGTATTCTTTGCACTCATGTCACAGTAAAATAATCCAGTAATTTCCTGAATATTTTTAAATATACAATGTCTAAGATTCTCCTTTTTTAATAAAAAAAAAGTAGAATATGAGAGAATGAACAGGAATAGCAACTAAGGCAACAACTGCTGCCCAGAGTCATCTGGAATGGGTGGCCATAACAACAATACCACTACAATACTAGTAAAAAATGTTATCTTTTCTCAATGAACTGGATCAGCAAAGTTGTTAACTTACCTGTAGAAAAATGACAATAAATCATTTTATTTAAACAACACCCACCATCTTAACTCCCTTTAGTTCTGAATACATTTTACCACATGATGAGTTTTTGAGAACTCAAAAGCAAGCACATTATTCATGGCCTTCAGTTAGGTAGATAATAATACTGTCCTAAAGTGGTAATTATTCTAATAACTAATATTTTTGATCTCTTGAGGATCTTAAAATCTAGGAAAATTCATATGGGGGATTTTTTTTTTTTAGTAGGACAATCCTTTAATAGCTATTCTTGGAAACAGATTCAGTTTCCTGTAAAGCTGTTGTAATGAGTGAATTACATGCTCTCCATAGTTGGTCTAAATTAATACCTCACTATGGCATTCTGGAACAGTGGAATCAAAGTCTTACTTAAAGTCTATTATAATATCCCGCAATCCTATTCCTAAAGGCTCTTTTCTCAAAACTGGCTACAGAATATTGAAAATGAAGACAGCCATGTTTGTGCCAATCTTAAATACTAAGAATCTACTTTTCTCGCTTAGAAGTGAGCTAAAGTAGTAAGTTGTCATTGGCTCTGCACTGAAAGGAAGCATCTTACTGATTCAGTTTGCTGATAGGCTAGGAAAGAAGTGACTTTACAATTATGAGCCGTGGTGGCGCAGTGGCTAGAATGGGTAGAATGCAATATTGCAGGCTAACTGCTGACTGCCAGCAGTTCGATCCTGACCAGCTCAAGGTTGACTCAGCCTTCCATCCTTCTGAGGTCGATAAAATGAGAACCCAGATTGTTGGGGGCAATATGCTGACTCTGTAAACCACTTAGAGAGGGCTGTAAAGCACTATGAAGCAGTATGTAAGTCTAAGTGCTATTGCTAATTAAAATATTGCTGACATGGTGGCAAGTACAACTCACTAGTGATACAATACTAGCAAAACCTAATGGGATAGCAACACAGGTGCAAGTATGAAGTTATAATGGGGTGTGCTGTTAAGGATGAAAAGATGCTTCTTTGGCAGACAAGACAGAGGAGGTGGGAATAGCAGAAGCAAGGCTGGGGCAGCAGCATGGGCAAAATAGGGAGGCAAGTTGCAATTAGCATCATCATTAGTATAGCAGGTATAATGCTAATATATAGGTAGCCCAACTGCTTCCCCAAAATTAAGTAGCATGGGGGAATTCATAGGCTAATGGTCTCACAATTGATCACGATACCCCAGCACCCTCTAAGGCATCAGAACTAATATAAATTAACATCTAAACATCCCAGCACAGCAAATTTAAAAGTGCAAAGTTCTGAAAGGTGACTCAGGAATGCATCATCCACTTTGAGACAAAAAAGAATTTGCCAAAGTAATCAAAATAATCTCTAGTTCACACTCAGACATGAAGCCATTATTTTAATTAATTATTTTTTAAATAAAAAAAAAAGCGGGCAAGATGTTTGGGAGGAAACCAAGCAAAGAATCTGTAGGCACGCTGGTATCACCAGGTGGCATGTTGAGAACCCAGTTTAATTTATTATAGGATTTGGATATCTAAGGTGTACATACATATAGCTTTGTAAGTAATAGCAACTCTGAAACCAGGGATGGAAAGCTACTGGCTTAGGATCAGCCTTGTCATCTAATTATCCTGCACAACTAGCACAGAAACAAATCAAGTTGAAAAGGCCTGAATCACTCTGTCCTGCTATGATGAGAAGCTTGGTTCCTACGTTCCTTGGAGCTGTGGTGGCGCAGTGGTAAGACTGCAGTATTGCAGGTTCATTCAGTTCACTGCCAGGATTTCAATCCTGACTGGCTCAAGGTTGACTCAGCCTTCCATCCTTCCGAGGTGAATAAAATGAGGACCCAGATTGTTGGGGGCAAAATGCTGACTCTGTAAACCACTTAGAGAGTGCTGGAAAGTATATAAGTATAAGGTATATAAGTCTAAGTGCTACTGCTATTGCTATGCTCAATGCACAAGAATATTCGTAAAAAGGGTGTGTGGAGAGGTGTCCAGAATAAAAGTTAAAAGCTGAATTAGTTGCAGGAGAAAGGATAGAATAATATATTCCTTCTCTGGCATTTATGGTTTTTCAGGATAGCTGGCCTGATGGAAAACAACAACAACAATCCTCCATTAAGTCAGCACGACAATCAAACTGAAGATTTGTATCCTGAGAAATCAAATTCAAATTCACACAGGATTAATGTTGATTCCTTAGGATGGGCACTAAACCAAAAAAAAAATGCAATATTCACATGGCTCTGTGAATATTGCATTCTCTCATCAGAATGTTGTGGTAACTTTCTCTTGCAAAAGAAACTCATTACTTTTAAGTAGGCAGCACTGAATATATTTTTGTCAATTCAAATGCACACATAGCTTCAATGTATTCTATTCAATATTATAGATAATTAGTTACTTACCAAGCCCCAGAAGATCAACAGTTGATTCTGATACTTTCTTAGGACTTGTTTTAAGATCAAGTTGCTGGTCTTCTTTCTTCTGAAGCTTTGTTAAAAATGAATACAGATTGTGACAACATATATACACATGCGAAACACCAAAAACAAGAGCCCCCCCATATAGTCTTACTTTAAATTGGAAATATTATTATTGTGTGTACTAGAACACAAACAATAGGCAAATTGGCCAAAAAAATGACAGAATNGCAGGACTGGCCTAGGGGTATTTTAAAGGGGTTTTAAATTAAATTTTTAGTAGAAGCGGCCAAATTTAAATAGTTATTTTTAATCTTTTTAAATTTTGTATTGTATCACTGTTTTAAACTGGCTGTAAGCCGCCCTGAGTCCTCCGGGAGAAGGGCGGGGTATAAATTTAATAAAATCTAAAAATCTAAATCTAAATCTGATGGAAAAAAACAACAACAATCCTCCATTAAGTCAGCACGACAATCAAACTGAAGATTTGTATCCTGAGAAATCAAATTCAAATTCACACAGGATTAATGTTGATTCCTTAGGATGGGCACTAAACAAAAAAAAATGCAATATTCACATGGCTCTGTGAATATTGCATTCTCTCATCAGAATGTTGTGGTAACTTTCTCTTGCAAAAGAAACTCATTACTTTTAAGTAGGCAGCACTGAATATATTTTTGTCAATTCAAATACACACATAGTTTCAATGTATTCTATTCAATATTATAGATAATTAGTTACTTACCAAGCCCCAGAAGATCAACAGTTGATTCTGATACTTTCTTAGGACTTGTTTTAAGATCAAGTTGCTGGTCTTCTTTCTTCTGAAGCTTTGTTAAAAATGAATAGAGATTGTGACAACATATATACACATGCGAAACACCAAAAAACAAGAGCCCCCCCATATAGTCTTACTTTAAATTGGAAAGATTATTATTGTGTGTACTAGAACACAAACAATAGGCAAATTGGCCAAAAAAAATGACAGAATTCATTTCCTACTGGTCAGAGACATTCATATACATTACTTCAACAACCTTCACAAGAACTCTTTCATTATTCTCTGCAAAAGGCCAATGGGGAGCTGAGACAGCAAGAATACTCATTAATTTATTTATTCATTCTTATGGTCTGTTTCAGTCACAAACAACTGTAAGCAGCACTCATTTCAAAACAGGTAAAAAAAAGATTATAATAACACATTATAACATAATATAAAAGAATAATAGCATCTTACCAAGAAATATCATTCTCAAAAAAAACCCCAATCACCTATTGCAAAGTGGTAATACACCATTCTATCAGACCCTGAGGGCTTTCTGAAACAGTAATCTCTTGGCAACTTCTGCAAATCTCAACAGGGTGGTGATCTGATCATTAGGGGGAAGCAACAATCTGATTACCCAATGCCAACTAAAGAGTTGTGGCGATCTGAAATGTCCTTTGGGACAAAGACTGTTAGATTATTTCTCATTTGCTTTGCTACAACACGACACCAATATTACTTGCATATAATAATTTACTAAGATGTAGCTTTTTGAATGTCAAATAATGCAGGAAAGATTGACTGATTATGTGCCATCGACTCGCATCAACTCTTAGTGACCATGTAGATGGATGTCCAAGGCTGATCTGGCCCCAATCTGATCCTTCAGCTCTTCCAGTGCTGTACCCATCATCACTGATCTCCCCCTCTTCTCTTTCTTTCCATCTTTACAGCATTATAGATTTCTCAAGAGAGTTGGGTCTTTGGGTAATGTGTCTAAAATGTAATACTATGAACCTGGGTCTTTGTGCCTTGACTGCAACTCTGAATGGATTTGTTCTATGATCCTTTATGTTTACTTAGCTGTGCAATATTCTTCTCCAACATTAAAGTTCAAAAGTTTTAGCTCTTTACACCCTGTTTCTTTAAATTCCAACTTGGTTTCCATAAAGTGTCAGTGGGGAAACTATTGCTTGATCTGGTAGATGAAGACCTCTGAATATCTTTTCCAAGGCCTTCATTGCTAGCCTACTAAGTGCTACACCACAGAATAATTTTGGATTTTTCCTTTGTTGATAATCATAAAAGGCAGAAGCTATCTACCACATACATATATACATTTCTCTCATTCTCTGTCTATCTATCTAGTATAGTCACCCTTCTCACAGCTATTCTATGGTTGTTTGCTTCACTGTTGTCATTAGTTTGCTCTTTTTTGTGTTTTTGTTCATTGTGCTCCTTGACTTTCATTTGTAGAGTTTACCAATGATTTCCATTTTCACCTATCAGAGTAGTGTTATCAGCATAGTGCAAATTCTTGATATTTCTTCCTTGGTTTTTAAACACATGCTCATCTACTTCCAATCAGGCTTACTTATATATGGTCAGCATACAGGTTGACTATGATTAAAATCCCCACTCAGTTAAGCCATTCAATTTACTAACTATTCCCAATAAGTAAGTTGTAGTTGCTGCAAAGATTAAAAGAAAACTTGGAACATAAGCCAAATACATATTTTAGCCTGGCTGGATCAAATCTTTGTGGAATGTTTCCAAACAGTAACAAGTTTTTTAGTATGCATCTTCAGGAACCATTCAAAATTTGTTCCCTAGAAATGTAAAGAAACATTAACTATTAGCTTTCACACATAATTTATTTTACTATTTGACTATTTATGCAACTTCTAGTAGAAACATTGGTGCGTACCTTATTAACTTAGATCTGTATTCTGTTCTCTTTGTTCTATCACCAAAGAATCAAAACCAGCTTTATATGTGAACTTTCCAGCCACCTACTGTTACTTATTCAGTTTCTATAGTTGCCCAACTCAAGCAACTGACTATGAGTGGCTACAGAAAATAAATGAATGAATGAATGAATGAATATTAGTAGAATTGTAGAGCAAGTAATAAGAGCACTTACATATATAGTTCTTCAAGGAATCTCTGTTATGTAAATGTATTAATGCTGTCTCTACTCATACAGGGGTCTGAACCTTGACAGATAAAAGGGAAGAGACTGGGCAATAATTGTCTATATCTCTGGATCCAGGAAGACCTCTTAAGGAAGAGATGATCAAACACCTTAAGGCAGGGGTGTCAAACTCCCGGCCCGCGGGTCGGATGCATCATCCAGAAGCCATGCCCACCCCATTGCTGGCAATGGCAAAACTGTCTTGATACGTTGTGTGACCTCACGTGATGTCGAGAGTTTCACATGTCTGCCTTAAGGCCATTGGTATTCACACAATGAGGTATTCACAATCTCCTGGACCCAGGAAACTACTGCTCCTCCCCAAGTACCCAAAGAAGTCAGGTGTGGGAAGTATAGTCAGGAATATCCTTGCGAGCATCCTAGCTGCTTGCCCAGAAATAATAGGCCAAAAGGAAACCCAGATTATCTGGCCAGCTAATACCTAATTATCACACAAGACATTACCCAAATGGAGTCTTAATGAGGGTGAATTTGAGAGATTGTATCAGTAATATGTCAAACAAACTGGTCAAAGCAGCAAGGTCATTAATCAAAAGGGAGTTGGCTGCCTGACAGAGAGCTGCCAGATGACCACTTGTTGCTGTAATGAGAGAAAATTTAAGAATGCTATACCCTTATTGCCATAAAGCAAGTCTAACATTTGGTAACACCCCCCCCCCCCAGTCAAATTCAGTTATACAGTAGTTGTTCATCATCTATGCTCTTGCATTGCTTTAGCTATTCCATCTCCTAGAAGTCCTTGGAGAATCCAGGGATCAGCCGCTCAGGGGAGATTTCATTAAAGGCCAAGTCACCACCTCTTGCTAGTCATAGACCAGGCCTTTGCTTCCTAGTTTGTCAGGGAAATCTTAAAAGTGCTGCTGGAAATCAGACAGTTTTGTCTGGTATCTGGGCAGACCATTAAAACAGATCTGACCCTGCAGAGGAAAAGGATGTCAGTCAATCATACCTGGACCAGGAATTGATTTGACCAAATGGTCAAGGATCATTTCAAGTGCCAATATTGCTACCACCTCTGTTTTTTCTTACCTAGAAATGTTAAAACTTTTCAGCTCTAACTCAATCAAATTTATGGGGGTTCAGAAAATTCAGAAATTATATATCCTTCTGGAACAAAGAAAAGATCATTGAGCATATCCGCATGCAAATGCTCCTCATGAGTAAACCATGGAAACTGCCATTTTTATGGTTGGCTTATGAATGGATTGATTGGAAGTTGGGATTACATCAAGCTCATATTGCAAAGCAGAGTATATGGACATCAAGCTTGACAAAGCCTTGTATCTTAATCATTTTTTGGATTTTTTTTGAGGGGGTGGGTATAGTGGAAAAATTAAGACCTTTTGGACAGCAAGGTTTTATTGTATTCATTGGGTAAGTTTTCACTTATTCAAAAGATGATTCAAACTTGACTTCAAAGACATATAATTTTTTTTAGACTATGCAGCAAAAATGTCCTTAATATATGGATTTTGGAAGGTTAATAATGGATTAAGGAGGCAGAGAATTATAATTTTGAATTACATATTTTCTCATGGAAATAGGAGATTAATTTGGATTTTCTTATAAGGGCAGTAGTGGGATTCAGCCGGTTCGCACTAGTTCAGTAGAACTGGTCGTTAATTTTTTGTTGATTTCGGCAAATTGGCTGATGCCTTAGCCCTTTTTTGTAAGGCCCAGAATGGACCACCAGAAGTGCATGGATGCCACTTCCGGAAGTCCATTATGAGCCGGGGAGGCCTCCCCGGCTCAGAACGGACTTCCGGAAGTGACGTCCACGCAGAGAACCGGTTGTTCAGGTATTTGAATCTCACCACTGGATAAGGGACCTGGCTTGAAGGCTGGACATTAGAGCCAGAGGATAAAGAAAATGGAACAGAAATCCTTATTGCAAACTTCTGAATACCTCTCTGCCATGTTTTTGGACAGAATGGATCAAATGCTTTATAAAATTGACAGCATATTCTAATGAAGTTCCAAAACAAGAATGAGCTGCAATGGTTATCTATGAAATTAATTTGAAGGGGAATTTAAATGTAATACAAATTGATCTGATCAATGTCATTCCCTAAAGACAACAAATAGATATTACTTAACATAAAGGTTTTTCTATGTGGAAATCAGTGTATATCCTATGGATCCTGATGTTCTTAAATATATAAAAATAATCTTGCAGTAACAATCCTTGTATAATATTCTAAATAGTTGAACATGTAAGCAGAAATTATATAGATGTAATTTCTGGAGTTCAGTAGGAAAGATGTTTCATTCAAATTAATAACCATTTTATTAACAGAAACTCTTAACAGTATAGATTTTTGGAATTAACAGCTATCCAATATAAACAAAATACTGTGCAATATCTTAGTTGTGACAGTTTTGCCATTTGATTTAGTTGAGCAGTTCAAATGTTTTAAAAGGTATTAAAATAATACAAATAGCTAATTCTTTTTACTTGAAATTCTCTACCAATAACTATGAAAACCTTACCAAATGACAGGATCCCAAATACTTACTGCTTACAGAGACATGTTTGAATAATTCCTATTCTACAAATTCCATATCTGTTCAAAACCACTTTAAAGGATGGATGGTCACTTCCAAAAGCATATTTGCAAAATCAAATATTCATTTCTAATTCGATATAATAAATCACACTGCTTTGACTAACTGCAGCCAAATGGACTAAATTGGTCAGGGTATTTCAGTTCTTATAGTTTTATACTTTTGTCCACTTCCATTAAACTCTAATCTTAACACCTCATGCAGAAATGAAAGAAGCAGATAATACTTGAATATGACTTACAATTCTAGGAAAAAGGTTTCATATAAGACAATGGAGAAATAAGGATAAGCAAGATGTCAACGCTGCTAACATTGGATGTTCTTGCTTTGACAACAGATGAAAATGTAGCCATTTTCTCTAGGCTTTTAGGATTAATTGGTGCTGGGAGGGGGGATTGCAATGAGAGTTCAGGTAGTCATAATAATAATAATTCTGCCGTGGGAATCCAAGGACAAAATGGATCCGGAGCTGATAATGGAGAGCTGGGGAGAAAGCCCGTGCTTCAAGCTAATTGGGGAATGTGATTTATGACTATTTATTGGGGGCGGGAATTGTACTTTGTTACTTTGTATCCAGGGGAGGGGAATTTAGTTTTCGGGTTCAACTATGTAGTGCCGATACTTTGTTTCCCGAATAAAAGATTCTTTAAGGAAAATAATGCCTCGAAGTTCTTTTGAAGGGTTTCATCTGTCGGAACCATGACACAATATTTCAGACTGAACATTTTCTACAAGGATCATAAGCAATTCTTTGGTATGCTGCAACATAAGATATACCAGTAATAGGAGATATTATTATTCATATACTGTATGAATGTGGAGTTTAAATTTATTAGCATACAATTCTTCCTGATTAAAGAATTGAACATTACATCAACAGAATTTAATGCAAATGGATTTTTCACATATGGGTTTTAAAATAGCAAGACATAGAAAAACACTTTTTAAAACCAGTATTTGCAGAAGCAGAATGTGGCCAAATGTCATGCTCTTCTACTAAGGCATAATCCGAGATCATTTTCAAAGCACGAGTCAGCTCTTCTCGGCTTAGCATTTCCTTGTTACTACAGGAGATATTTAAAGCTGCTTGTAATGTGTTCGTTGATCCAAGACAGCATTGCATAGTGAAAATATAAAATATACACTGCATTATAAATGTAAACAGACAACACTCAGTTTGCATCAAATGATCTGCCTGGAAACCTCTCTATAGGTTTTCAATCACAAAAGGAAACAAGAATTTAATTCCACACTGCTTTTGAAGTTGAATCAAGTAAGCCTTCCAATGCTCAGTGGAACAGCGTAACAAAAGAGCACTTAATGCTACTGCATGTTATTCAGCAGAGACAGCCAATGAATAATTAAGCCAGGCAAAAAGCATGTCCTGGACTCTGAAAATTGCCACTTTTCAAAATTACACAAACTCATACAAGCAAAATAATAAACAGGGAGCAGCAAACACAGCAGCTGGCTTCACTAAATGTGTTCTTAGTACCAGTTGAATTGAAACAATAATAGTCAGAGTTGTGATTTCCAACTAACATAATTATCAGGCATAGCAATATGAAAGAGGTGAACATCAGGAGATGTATGCTATTTGTACCAAGCACAAGCAAAAGACCCAGAGTATCAATAATAACGTCTGTAGCTTATTTTATTGTTAATACTTTTTATTTACTTGTTCTTTCTAAACCAGGCATGTCAAACTCGTGACGTCACGTGACGTCGCGCAACGTATCGGAGCTTTTTCGCCATTGCCGGCAATGGGGTGGGCGCGGCTCCGGTATGATGAAACCGGCCCACGGGCCGGCAGTTTGACACCCCTGTTCTAAACTAATGATTCGTAGTGTCAGTAAGGCTGGGCTATACTGAGCATAACACAGAAGTGCAGTCACTGAAATACAGGCATCCACCCACCATGTGTTCAACCAGCAGATAAAATAAACATTGTTTTGGTTAAAAAAAAAAAGTCAGGAACAAAGCACCAGCCAGGAATGACAGACTTGATTATTTAAAGAATATTATTGTAAGGGAAAGGTAAGTGTTTCTTGGTCTATGTTATGAAGCAATCAAAGGATCCCAAACAGAAAAAGAAGCACACACATATCATTTTTCCTTATGAATCTGAAGCACTGAAGAGAAGTCAGGTTCTATTCATGTTACACTGGAAACAGATGCAGAGGAAATGATGTATCCCAGGAAAGTTAAATCTCTTCTCAGTTCACATTCAAATTGAGATGAACCAGCATAATTCTGATGTAACAGAAGTAGTAATTTGGGTAGAAGCAACGAACAACTAATGATCAATATACTGGCTGATTGCTAACCCAATAAAGAATAAGCTATAATTATCATCATTTACGTCAGTGTTTCTCAACCTTGACAATTTTAAGGCATGTGGACTTCAACTCCCAGAATTCCACAGCCAGCATTGCTGGCTGTGGAATTCTGGGAGTTGAAGTCCACATGCCTTAAAATTGTCAAGGTTGAGAAACACTGATTTACGTGATGAATCCCTTGAGAGCTGGACTAGAGGGAAATACTGATGTCATAGGATTTGCCCATTTTTATTAACAAAAGTACAAGTCATACAAAATAAAATAATTTTCATAAGTAATTTTTTTTAAAAAAAATGGCAAGTGACAGTACAGCTCATAAAACAAATTTAGAACTCTCAAGATTGTTGTTACTCAAGCCAAGATCCCTCTTATTAAAAAAAAAGCACAACTACTCCTTTCCAGATAAACTATCAGCTATTATTAGTATAGAAAGAAAATTGCAAGAAGACACCTAACACCCTACTCAGACTAAAATAATGAAAAAGTTATTATTTTCCTTGTGAATTCATTTTTTAGAGGAACCATCACAAACTTTTTACACTGTTAACCTTTCCAGCTGCAATATCCATGCAACTCATGCTATTAGGAAAAAACATAAAGTCTCCCTCTAGCTAATCTCAATTCCTCATGACTTTATATTCACGTCCATATCATTTGCTTCAATTTTCCAATTTTTCCCCCTATTTTCCAATATAATTTATAGCCCAGGCATTTCCTGGAAGTTTCTTTTTCAGATGTTAAGACAATTCATATTTTAAAGCACAATTGTACAAAATATTCAGATTTAATGCTTCTGAAACTAGTTAAGTCAAGTGATCTTAACTAAAACTATGAAAAGTGATTTTAGCCAAAAGGCCAAGACTTGTAATGGTCAAAGAATTAAATTTAAAAAAAACCTGCAATGAATTTACAGCACTATGTACTATTAATTATGAATAATGGTATAATCTTAAAACATACAAATAAACCAATCTTACTTTTTCAATTCCTAAGTTTTTCAAAGTTTTTTCTGGTTCTTTGTCCCTTTTTTTCTCTTCTTTCTTCTTTTCTTTTTCCTTCTGTGGAAAGATGTTCCGTTAAACATTATTATGTTGTATATAATAAATCTTTAAAATGTCAGTTATATTAACTTCTAAAAGTTAACTTAAATGTCTATTTCAGAAAGACATTTATTTCTATCAGAATTGCAATCTTCATATATTATGTATAGAGGGGTCTGTAAATGTACTATATATGTATACAATATCTTAAGAGTTATATTACAAGGCTGACCTGACCATATACTACATTTGCAAGCACTTCAAATATCTAGTATATTAAGCATACTCCCCTTAATATGCAGCAGAAAGACTAGAAAATTGAATATGTATGTTTCTTCTCTATTTTCCATTGGCTTTCTCCATAGTTTCAACATAATAATCTTTTCTACTGCTATTGGTTTTGTGGGGTTTTGACTTGAGACTTATAGATCATTTTATTCTGAGATGTTTGGCTAATAGGGAATTGATAGCATGGTTTAATAGTTTATTTAGCTGAAAACTGTCAGGGATGGTATGGGAATTACTGTTCAGTCCTGATGTCATTGCACCATTAGATTTCTAAAAGGTTGTATATTGCATTCTTACATCTTCTAGGTAAGATATCATCAGAAAAACACTTGGAGCACTGAGATTAGGTTTCATGATAATGCTGATAATACATACTACCTGTGATTTGGTGATTGGGATACATGTCATACAGATTATTATAACATGTTCTATACAGGATGTCACTTTAAAGAGTTCAAAAACGTCATCCACATACTTACCTGATGTGTACTTAGGATTCCCATATCACTGATTTTGAACCAACTGTCCTGGCTTCCAATTTGTTTCCAACACAATTGATAATGTTAATATTGATCAATAAAGGCTTCTATATCAATGAACACATAATTCTGACTTTCCGCATTGCAAGGCTTCCTCTTTCTTTAGGAGTAAGCTTAGAATCTACATTTTCATCAGAGATTCAGGTATGTCTCATGATTTAAAAAAGACAGGTTGGATAGTATATAAAATAGAACCCTTTTTGTGGCACCTTGCCAATTCTAGCTATTTTAATAGTAACTATCCTGTTATAGAGATGTCTTTATTTTTACCCTTATTTTACTATGCTATTATTTTATTTGTTGCATTTTTTAAAATTGCACATTGCGTTGAATGTCTTAAAAAGCATAAGTATGATTCAGAAAATGACTATATAATAATACATTGGAATCTGATTATGTGGTTAATCTGACAAGGGATTATTAGTCTTCAGTCATTTTGATTGTTTCTGTAGGTTCCCTTAAAGGAGTGGCCTGCAAATACTCTAAACAAAAAACAAACAAGCAAGCAAACAAATAACTAAAAGCCTACAATTCCAATTCAAGCTCTATATGCAAACCCCAGTGGATGTAATTTAAACCATGTTTAAGACTAACAAAGCAATAAAGAGGTTGTCCAAGATACTGCGGCCGGCTCTCATTTTGGAAAGTATGTGGAATTGACATTTTTATTATGTGGATACAAAGACAGCTTAGAAATCCCAAATCAAATCACTTGGAAATAAGTTTACTGAAATGAAAGGATCTTATTTCAAAGAAAACATGTTCAGGATGGAGGATTACTAAATGTGTACACAGACGACTGAAAATGAGGAATGATTCTATTAATTAATGATTCATTTTCAAAATTATGCCAATAACTTGGCAATTCTGCTTGGAATCCATTATCTTCATAACAATAATTATTTTGAGGAAATCTAAGAAACCATTTAAGTTGCAAATCTAGATGTCAATGCTGTAACATTGGATGTTCCTGCTCTGATAACTGATGGAAATTGCAGCCATTTTTACTTTGCTTTTAACATGCTTTTTCTTCTGTTTAGAAATTAGGTGTTGAAGGGGGGATGGTGTGAATGCTTGAGCTCAGCTAGCCATAATAACAATGCAGCTCCATGGGAACTCAAGGACACAAACTGGCTGGCTGAGGAGCTGGGGAGAGAGCCCGAGCTCCTGGCTAACTGGAGAATGTGATTTATGACTGCTTTGTGGGAGTGGGACTTGCAATTTGTTACTTTGTATCTGGGGGAAGGGAATCTAGTTTTGGGTTCAACCATGTAGTGCCGATACTTTGTCTCCTGAATAAAATGTTCTCTAGGAGGAATTCTTGCCTTGAAGTTCTTTAATGGGTTTCATCATGGAACCATGACACTAGGACAGACTTGTATGCTGTTATGAAATAGTTCAAGCTGATCTGTTAAAAGTCCAAGTAGAAATTCTTTTTGGATGGATTTACAACATGTAATATAATAACATTTACGGTTTGGCTTAAAATACTTTTAGTCCTACCTAAGACAAATTACAAATATATATCAGAAATATATCAGAAAATAATTCCATATTAGCTGAATTTGCATTATGCTAAGCCATGCATCATAGAAACCACAATGAACAACTACAGCTGAATTCACACATAGTAAGCCACAAATAAATGTATTAGCCTGTACTATAGCCATTCAGAACAAAAGTAGAGCACATCTGCACCAAACACAACATAAACACCAAGAAGAGGGAATACCTCCATTTTGCTTTGCTCAGAGGCAGCTTGCAGAGAAGGAGAAGATGTTTGAGGTTGAGCAGCATCAGAGGAAGACATCTGTACAAAGCAGATGAAAGATGAAAAAAGACAATATGACAGGCAACAGTAAAGCCACCAGCATATTTTATTGCTTTCAATTTTTGAGAAGAGAGAAGAGAAGAGAAGAGAAGAGAAGAGAAGAGAAGAGAAGAGAAGAGAAGAGACTAAGTTTAGGCTAATTTTGCTATTGAAAATATTTTTTTAAAATTCTGTTTCAAACAAGATAAATGAGTGTCAATGACTTCCTCAGTTCAACCTAGTATTTAACTGGAGGTACAGAAATTAATTATTACATAGAATGCTACACAGAGTCAACTGCCTTTTCAAAATTTACTAAAGGTATTTTTAAAGGTTAAAATACGATCAGGGTATACAGTAGTAAATGCTCAATGGACGAAGCTGCTAGAATATAAAGTAAAAAATGAAGTCTGATAAGATCACATCACTAACACAAGAGAAAATAATTAAGCCTCTCATCCCATTGTTCAGTTTTATCCATCATGACTCATGAATTATTAATGTCCTGAACTAAAAAAAAAGGATACTATCCTACAGGAGTAGCGAAACAGGCAAAGGAATCTTTGTTTTTGCTCATTCTAACGGATTTATTTTATGAAGGAAAAATAATAATAATGCTAAACTGAAATACAGTATATAACTACCAAATAGAGCCTTCTCTTTTGAAAGCAAGGAGAAAATATTGTTAATCAAAAAGAGCCTTTTAATCATAAACCAACAAGCATATTATAAGGAAGTTTGTAATTTTGTGAGCATTTCTACATAATCCACAATCTGTTGTACATTTTCTGCCTTACCCACAGTATTGCTCAGTCAGTGCAGGAATGCAAGTGATCATCATACATGAGACATCCACAAAAATGGATATTGTATGTTACAACATACAAGCACAAAAAAGACTTGTCTTTTGTTAACTGTGGGTAGCAATAAACTTTAATTTCTTCCCAAATTCAAATCTTAAAAACTTTTCAACACGGAATAGAAATTGCACAGGAAAGACTACTTTAAAAGTACTTTTCCCTATATTCATATCTTAAGTATATTCCATTTGTAGTCTCCCTAGCCTCCTATTCAGTCCAATTAGAATTGTAGCAAACCATGCAGGTAATGGGACATAGGATTCTTGTATCAGAAGAATGATTACTTAGCCAAATACTGGATCTACTTTGACTGGCAATAGCTCCTTCAGAAATGAGCAAAACCTTTTCTTAGGCTTGCAATCACCTTATTTATCAAATATAATGTTCTAAAGCAGGGGTCTCCAACCTATGGTCAGCAGCCCGCTACCGGGCTGTGGCCTCTTGGCCACCGGGCCACGGGAATAGCTGGCGAGCCCCCCTACTTGGAGTAGCGCTGCCGTGTGGGCACTAGTGGCCCCGTTTACACATGCGTGGGTGCGCTATCACCATCACCAGCGTCACGTGAGTGCTAGCGGTCCATTTGCACATGTGCATGGGCACCAGCACACCATGGGCATGCACAGCCTACTTGTGCATGCGCACTAGCACCAATGCTGTGTGGGCATCGATTTGCGCATGCGTGGGCTGCACGCGTGCATATTTCCCTGCTCCTCCCTTTTCTTCTGGGCCATCTGGAAATTCCTGCTGGCTCAAGAATTCTGGGAGTTGAAGTCCACAAGTCATAAAGGGGCCATAGCTCCCTACTCCTATTCTAAAGGGTCCAACCTTAGTCAGGACAAGGTGGTTGCAGAAATGTTTATGCCACAATTGCTGTGCTACGACAATAGGAAACATTGTTTAAGATTTACTCTAAAGCAGGCTTACTCAATATGAGTACTGATACTGTGAATATCAGCTCCCAGGATTATTCAGTCAACATACTTATTGCTGAAAATGTTTAAAGTTGATATAGTCAGTCCTCAACTTATGATCGCACTTGTGACCAGAACTTCCACTGCTAAGTGATGCAGTTGTTAAATGAATTGCACCCGATGTTAAAAGCTTTATTTGCTGTGATCATTAACCAAATCACACATTCATTAAGTGAACCAGGTTTCGCCCATTGACGTTGCTTGCCAGAAGCAATGGCAATCAGGTGACCAAGAGGACATTGTGACAGTCTAAGTGCAAGGACTAATCACAAGTCACTTTTTTCAGTGTCACTGTAACTTCCAAATGATCATTAAATAAATGGTCATAAGTCAAGGACTACCTGTCATTGAATTCCAGTTAGTTTGAGGAAGACTGCTTTAGGTCTGCTTCTCAATTTATTCTTCCCATGTGGCTCACAGAAAGGCCAGACCTAACTTTTTTCCTCCCTTCTAGCATCACTAGCTACCCTATACCAGAGATAAACAATACAACGCCGTGGACATCAGTATGCATGCAGACAGTTCTAAAAATGCTGTCTCATAGGGACATCTGCCTCAATTTATCTTCTTAAAAGAGTCCATTTAATTAATAAACGCCAGATAAGTGTACAATAAAACAAAGACATCAGCATCATATTTATCTAGAATAATGCTGTTGGAGTTTGTGCAGAGCTCAGAGGAATTTTTTTAAAAATAAACAAGTAAATAGTGCAGACCAGCACTTTTATGTGGAAGTGAGACTCCTTGCTCAGGAAAAACAGAAAATGAAAGCATTTGAGGTGAAAGGAGTGGAAGTAGGCAAATAAGGACCTCTATCGTTTTCTTTCTGCTCAATTGAGTGTCTTGTGATCAATCTTACTCACTATGATAACCAGTTTATAAGGAGAGAATAATAATAATAATAATAATAATAATAATAATAATAATAATAATAATAATAATAATAATAATAATAATAATAATAATAATAATAATAATAA
>NW_015388734.1:54074-66967 GCF_001527695.2 Protobothrops mucrosquamatus
CTTTCTAGAGTCTCAACATCTTTTTTACATCGTGGTGACCAAAACTGGATGCAGTATTCCAAGGGTGGCCTTACCAAGGCATTGTAAAGTGGTATTAATACTTCACGTGATCTTGATTCTATCCCCGTTAATGCAGCCCAGCACTGTGTTGGCTTTTTTGGCAGCTGCAGCACCCTGCTGGCTCATATTTAAGTGATTGTCCACTAGGACTCCGAGGTCCCTCTCGCAGTTACTACTATTGAGCAAGGTACCCCCTATACTATACCTGTACATTTGGTTAGTTTTCCTGCTTCCATGTGACCATTTTACAGCATGGGTGTCAAACTTGATCGCATCAGATGACATAATTGTGACGTATTGCAGAGCCAGGGTGGGCATGGCCTGTGTGTGTGACACATCCAGCCCACGCCGCCAGTTTGACACCCCTGATCTACAGTGTGCTCTTTGAATTACAAAAGCCTCAAAGATTTCCTGAAACTGTTCTACTGCAGCTTATGTCCTTTGACTCCACACTATTTTTTAATAAAGGCAAGCGGCCAGTCCTGCAAGGAAAATCCAATGTATACAACTCTTTCTGAGTAGAAAAATACCAAGGAACTATAACCCAGAGAATTAGGTATTGAGTTCCCATCTCAAACGCAAGCTGCAAACAGGTAGTCCTCAACTTACAACCATTTTGTTTAGTGGCCATTCAAAATTATAATGGCACTGAAAAAAGTGATTTATGACCGTTTTTCACACCTACAACCATTGCAGCATCCTCGTGATCACTCGATCAAAATTTGGATGCTTGGCGACTAGCATGTATTTATGACGTTTGCAGTGTCCTGGGGTCATGTGATCACCTTTTGAGACAATGAGGAAGCCAGATCCACTTAACAACTATATAACTAACTTCACAACTGCAGTGATTCACTTAACAACTGTGAAAAGAAAGATTGTAAAACAGGGCAAAACTCACTTAACTATCTTGCTTAGCAACAGAAATTTTGGGGTCAATTGTGGTCATAAGTTGAGGACAACCTGTAATCAGCTTATAACTCTAGCAACATCAGGAGATACCAACTTCAACTGTGTCTTTGGTTAGTTAATAAGAGACAAAATTAGGAGCTAGACAAACATTTATTCTGATCTGAAGCAATTCTTGTTAAAGCCAATTATTTTACTCCCTCAAGTTCTTTCAGCAGCAATGGGTGTGACAAACTTTCACTTCATATTTCACTTCAGTCACACAATTTTGACAAGTTGCTTGTAACTAATTTCCTACTGATTTTTCCTGATAAATTACCCTATTTCCACTATGAATTAATTGAAATATTCTTTTTATTTTGCATTAACAACAGCACATCTATCCTGTCCTTCTTCTGCATTGTGTTTCCATACCCTGTTCCAGATTTTTCCACTCTTCTTACAGCCCTTAAACTAATATAAGTACCTAATGTATTTTCCTTAGGGATTAAGATTAGAGTTAGATACTATTTCAGACTCTATAAACTGTCTAACAAAAGTAAAGTATTCAGAAACAGTGTTCATGTTTCACAATATACAATCCTGTATATTTAGAGGTGAAATTCTCACTGAATTAAGCCCTCAAATATCCATCAAGATATTTAATTATCTATACAAGTAAAACCAATTATACAATTATAGCAACGGAGATAAGTGTCACTAAAATCTGTTTCTATTATCATGGGATTAGTTCTCTGGTATATATTTAATACCTCTTCTTGGATGTATGTAATACTATTTATAGTATTATTAATAATAATAATAATAACATTGATTATATTAATAATATATTTCATACCTCTTGGATATATGTAATACTATTTATAGAATTAACATTAATAATATTTATATTAATTATATAATTATTTTTTCTTGTGCACATATTACTTCAGAGTAATTCAGAGAAGAGTAATTTATATTTACTTACACTGGTGACATGGATGGCATTTTTGTCATAGTATTTTTTCTTCTCATATTTATCCCTGATAAAAAACTCCACAGCTCTGAATAAGTTAGTTTAAGGAAAAGACAAAATAAGAAAACCAAAAAAAAGATGCATGCATATGCGCACGCACAGACAAACATACACACAAAAGCTATCATACAACAGAGGTTTTCAGTGCAGAAACTGTAATTTTATATAATAATTCTAAAGCTAGAACTGAACTGCTTCAAATTTAGGATGCCTGTTCAATTTTCACTAGTATACCAGAATGTTCTTTCTCATATTTGATTTTTTATAACCTTAGTATAATCATTTTGATACATGACAAATACCACATCATTTTTTCTCCAATTTTTCTATTCAGACTGAATTTTAAAAATGGGAGTTCAATTTTTTTTACTAATATAGCCTCACTTGCACTATATGCTTTACAAAGCTAGTATTTTATCACTTCCCATCAAGGCGCTAGAATAAATTAAACTTATAATTCCAAGCATATTCACTAACAGAAATTAGAATTTATGATGGATCTATAGCTTTATTTAGGATCTATAGCTTTATCCAATCTTACTGATTGGATTCGCTCTTGCTCAACTGGTTTGGAAAACTGGAAGCATGGGGTCAAAGCTGGAATACTGGTGATGAGAAGGATTATTCTATAAGATAAGACAAATTTAGTTTGAGTTCAACCAATTTTCTCAATATAATTTTTTTTTGCATGAGGAGATTTAAGTTTCCAAACCTTCCACTTTCAAAAATCCATCACCATGGTAAGTTCTAATGCGCTATTAATATGCTAACTTTGGCTCTTTAGTTTAAATATGCCAGATGTACCACAGACATCTTTAGTAACTTCACATTTTAGCAATGGGACATTGCTTCCTGTCTTCCTGTATTCTTGAAGCAATTATTATCTTTATCAAACTAAAATGGAAATAGTGTTTTAAGTTTAAAAAGCCTATTTTATTTTTTTTTTAAAAAGTACTTTTACACCTTTGAGAATCGTGACATTTATACTTGGCCATTGTGCAGCATGCATGCATCCATTTTAACATCATCATCATATATAAGTACTCCAATGTTCCTCAAAAATGGAAATGCAAAAAAGGATACTGATCTGTTTGAGGTCTTCGAAAGTTCTCTGGTAAATTAGCTTCATAAAGTAATCTTGCCTTGGTATTTCCCATCTCCTGCATGCACTGAAAGCAATGACAAAAAAGTTCAATTTAGTTTAATGCATGTTGCTACTATAATAGTCATTTTATATAAAAGTCATTATTACGAGACAGAATAGGACACATTCATGAGCAAACATGTAAAAAAAAAAAATCTATAAAAGCCTACAATGTATAAATGCCCAGGTTACTACTTTTGCAGCTAATGATCATTCCCGTAATCTGATAACAGTTATTGGAACTTTTTAATAGTCTTCTTCAAAGAGTATGATGAATGTAAGGCTCTTTGCAAGTCTGAGACATCCATGATAGACAGAGTAGCCTCTCACGCCAAATCATCAATATCCACATGAGAGGCAATGCAGGCACAGAATTATGTACAGAATGAAATCATCTCTCTGTAGAGATAGAATTTTTTTTTAAATTGTGGGCACAGCTCCAGATATTGTAAATCATACTGGGAAAAGCAAGAGACTAAATTCATTATCCATAGCCTCTGATTAACTTTTGGAACTTCCAAGAAGCTGGGATGCCCAGGAGAATTGAAACACAGAAGCAGATGCTTTAGGTAGCACTATTTCTGTAGAAATCGGTAACACGTGTGGCGAGGAATTGCATATGGCTTAACGGCTTGTTTTTAAAATAAATTGTTACTGTCCTATGTTATTATTATTTGTTTGTACCAACTACTGAACTCTGTGCAATGTCAGTCTGTGTTCATAACTAAGGCTGGGTAAGAATGAACAATTTAATATTATAATTTGAATCTCACTCTAATCTCTTTATAAGCAGCTTTTCTATACAGTAATTGTGTTGGCCATCTTGGGTCTACTTGGGGCACTGCATTTTTTTGTGTGTAAATATCTTTTCAGCAGCTGTTATCCTGTGATGGAAATGATTTTTGATAATTTTACCTATTTTACCACCTGTATATGAATTTAAATTAAAAGATGTTCTTAAATTTTAACCTTTTTTCTTTTTTAATAAAATTCCATTTTGTTTATCTCTTGTGAGATTAGTCTATTTCCAAGGAAGGGCAGAACCTTTTAGCAACACAGATCTATGCTATTTGAACTAAAAGGTTAGACTACTAAAATTATTTCAATTCTTATAGTTTGATTTTTTAATCCCCAGAAAGCGAATATGAGAATGCTATATCTCTCATATACCAAGATTAGGAAGATGAAGTTTGTTTGGTATCCTGCTGGAAAAGAGATCCAACAACAGAAATTACCAAGGCGGTGTCCAAAGCAGGACCAGCATATAAAGACTCCAACCCTTCTTGGAGGCAAGGTCTGAGACCCCCAACATCTATATGTAGCCTCAGCCACCCACTATAGCAAAGAACAGGTAGTCCCCGACTTATGACAATCGAGCCCCAAATTTGTTAAGTGAGACATTTGTTTTATGACTTTTCTTGTCACAGTTATGAAGTGAATTATTGCAGCTGATAAGTTAGTAACCCGGTTGCTAAGTGAATCTGGCTTCCCCATTGACTTTGTCAAAAGGTTGCAAAAGGTGATCACATGACTTTGGGATACAACAATGGTCATAAGTATGAACCAGTTGCCAAGCATCTGAATTTTGATTATACGATCATGAGGATGCTACGAAGGTTGTAACTGTGAAAAATGGTCACAGGTCCATTTTCAGTGCCGTTGTAACTTTGAATGGTCACTAAATGAACTGTTATGAGTCAAGGACTACATGGAGCAAAGTTGAATTCCTTCAGCAAGAGAAACATTTAATGCTATAATATTCTTTTTAAATCTATTTCAACAACACATCTGTATTCTTATTTTAGCATGTAATAGAATAGAATAGAATAGAATAGAATAGAATAGAATAGAATAGAATAGAATAGAATAGAATAGAATAGAATAGAATAGAATAGTTGGAAGGGATCTTGGAGGTCTTCTACTCCAGGGGTCCCTAACCCCTGGCCGGTGGACCAGTACTGGGCCGTGGCATGTCAGCAACCAGGCTGCACAAACAAGAAAAGCCCCATCCATGGGATGCAGGAAACAAAAAAACCATGCCCCCTCCAGTCTGCAGAAAAACCTCTCTCCACGGAACCAGTCCCTGGTGCCCAAAAGGTTGGGGACCTCTGTTCTAGTCCAACTCCCTGCTCAGGCTGGGAACCCTATACCATTTCAGACAAATGGTTGTCCAATCTCTTCTTAAAAACTTCCAGTGTTGGAGCATTCACAACTTCTGGAGACAGGTTGTTCCACTGATTAATTGTCCTAACTGTCAGGAAGTTTCTTCTTAGTTCTAGGTTGCTTCTCTTCTTGATTAATTTCCATCCATTGCTTCTTATCCTACAGTCAGATGCTTTGGAGAATAAGCTGACTCCCTCTTCTTTGTGGCAGCCCCTCAAATATTGGAACACTGCTATCATGTCACCCCTAGTCCTTCTTTTCATTAAATACATACCCAATTCTAGCACCATTCTTTATATGTTTTAGCCTCCAGTCCCCTGATCATCTTTGTTGCTCTTTAGAATTTGTTGATTTTATAATTTAGAACTATTTATTTTAAACATCTTTTCTACTGTCATTTTTAGCCATTTTAATAAGTGAATGAAGAATTCCGCATATTAGAATTCTGTTTTTAAATTTTATCATAGGCATAATGATTAAAATTGGTTTGGCAGGCTCAGTGAATTTTCAATTTTGTTTGAAAGCCTCATATCATAAAACAAATAATTCTAGACCCTGATTACAAACATCTGCATAAATATCAAACCATATGGCAGCAAATAAGGATTATCTTACTGCATACTATTATTTCTGTTTGTATAAGGAGCAATATGCAGTAGAACTGAAAACAGACACAAACATTTTACGAAAATTATACAACAGAATTTATATAACAAAAAACAGAGGATAAACATTTTATGAAAAATACAATCATGGAAACAAAACAAACAAATATTAGTTCACCATTTTTCAACATTAAAAATTGATGGATGTATTTTACTACCTAGAACATTATATTGCAAGCTTGAAAAACTGAATATTTAGACACTAAAGTTCTCCAAATTTTCTAGAAGTCAGAATGTACTATTCTGACCTGCCAGAATACTTGAAATAGACCAATTTGAAGTAAGAAAACTTCTGGAGTACTTGGAATGGATTAAATAAGGACTGAACAACCCCTTATGAGTAAGAACCTTTTGCACAATCTATCTTTCGCCAATATCCTTGGTATGTACAAGGTGCTACTAAGATCAGAAAGAAAACTTTTAACTTGAACACTTAAAATAACTTGTTGCAAGATGCAGTTCCCACATAAAAGTGCATTCAGGAAATAATAATACAACTACCTAGAAAAAATTGTTAGTTTTTTTAAAAAAAATATTTCAAATAAGTAAGAATATTCCTTTATATTAACATATATTTTGAAATAAACTCTCCCAAAATCTCTCATAATATAACTTGAATGTAACTTTTTAACCTGTATTTGTTCTGGTGTCCATTGGTCCAAATTGACAGACTTGACTCTGGATATATGCACTCCCAAATTTCGATGTATTCCAGCACATCTGATACAAATAAAGACACCTGTATTCCAGGAAGCCCATCGTGGACCTAAAAGAAATGTATGAAATTAAACAACTGTATTATACCTACAGTATTTAAATATCTATCTATCTATCTATCTATCTATCTATCTATCTATCTATCTATCTATCTATCTATCTATCTATCTATCTATGGGCTAAATTATGGCACGCGTGCCAGAGGTGGCACTCGGAGCCCTCTCTGTGAGCACACATGCCGTTGCCCCAGCCTCGCCTCCCCCGCGACCCCTCCTCACCAGCAGCCCCCCTGGAGGAGAGTCGCCCCCAAGCATGGCCCACGCGAAGCACCACAGCCAAGGACATGGCAGCCAGGCAGCGTAGACAAGACTCTGCTCTCACGCCCCATCGCGCACAGTTGATGCTGCGGGGGGCAGGCAGAGGGCGTGGCCGCCATGGCGCTGCTGGGCTGCCTGGGCGATCTGCGGCGGGCCCTGGAGGCGGTGAGTGGCCCTGCGGGCAGGCGGGGTGGGGAATGGGTGGGGGCGGGGCAGGGGGTAGAATGGGGGCGAGGCCAGTTTTGGGGCACTTGGTCTCTAAAAGGTTCACCATCACTGATCTATCGTATAATAAAAACAACTTGTTTTCAGCCTTCTCTAGATTAAGGACCACTGCAATCAGTGCAAAGTCCCCAGAGCACGCCTGGATCATATCATTGAAATTCAGTAGTATAATATCTACTTTGTTGCACTGTGAGATTCTTCTACTTTTATTTCATTTTTTTACAACCCATCTCAACACCTAGCCTCTTGGTAGCATAGAATAGAAAAAAAAATAAGATAAAAACAAAAGGAAGACATAATTAACAGAAATCGTGCAGATGGCAGAAAAATTTAATCCTGCACAAGAGTAGGGTACAACAGTACTGTTTTAACAGCTTTGCACAATGCCAAAAAGGAAGGGGCTGCTTGAACATCTGGAAGCAAGGAGGTCCATACACAGGCTGCAAAAGCTATGGTCCCCACTTATTCTATCACCGCTTAGGCAGAATAGAGATACCAAGACAAGTTTTTTTGCTGTGTTCTTGCCAGACGGGCATACATAAAACATGGCATTTTGATGCTTAACCGCTGCTATGCAATAATAGATCTCTGTAGGCTTATGAGCTTATGTAATATCCATATAATGAGGGCACCATCCTCAAATCTTCAGATGATTTATCCCAGCAGATTCATGTGTATGGGGTGGGCACTGAACCTTATAGTACTTTGTACTGAAATATTCATGGCCTTAAACACTATCCTTCCTATCCCCTGATTACAGACCGCAACTGCCTGCTCAGATAGAGCAGAGGTACAGGACCCCGATTCCCAGCCCCTATAAGCTATCTAGGAAGATACTATACTTGACGGTTTCAAATGTTGCTGAGACATCTAATAGAACCAGCAGAGGTGAGTTCCTTGGATAGATAGTCATTCCTTCACTGGGTCTGAATTTTGACTGGCAGGAATCAAGATAAAACATTTTTTCTAGAATTGTCTGTAACTGTTAGACCAGTGATTCTCAACCTTTTTAATGCCGCCACCCCAACCGGTCGTAAGTCGAGGACTAAACCGGTCGTAAGTCGAGGACTAAACTGGTTGTAAGTCGAGGACTACCCAACCAGTCGTAAGTCGAGGACTTTCCCTGCCCGGGAGCACCGTGCATGCGTGGTTCCGCCCCCTGCGCCAGCCGAGGCGTAGCTGGCAAGCGGCAGAGACGGAGCAGGCCGACCACCAGCTGGCCCAGCCCAAGGGAGATAAGGCACCCGCCGGAAAAGGGGGAAAAATGGTGGACAAAAAAAATGGCGGACAGCCTTGCTTGGCGACCCCCGTGAAATGGTCGATCGACCCCAAATGGGGTCCCGACCCACAGGTTGAGAACCACTGTGTTAGACCCTGTGAGGTTGGCAATCTAAGGAAACATTTTCTAGAAAGTTCTTTATTGCTTGTAGGGTAATGTAAATGAAACCTGAAAGCCTACCAAAAGCAATTCACCCACACAACATACTGTATACCTAGTATAATTAAGGTGGAATCACTCTCTTACATCCCCCCTCCCCTGGATTCCAGAATCTTTTCTGCAACAGCCCTGACTCTCCTGGTTTTTCCATCTAGGTTTTCCATCACAGTTGCTGAGCCACCAGCACCATTTCAAAAACTATCCTTAAAAAGTATCAGAAACAGTTGGGTCAAAGGAGCATGTCTTCAAGGGAGAAAAGAACACAAATATCTCTTTTAAAATAGATGGCATGATACTCTCTCTCTCTCTCTCTCTCTCTCTCTCTCTCTCTCNCACACACACACACACACACACTCTCTCTCTCTCTCTCTCTCTCTCTCTCACACACACACACACACACACACACACACACACACACACACACACACACACACACACTTTTTTAAAAAGCACTGAATATTTCCCAGATCCAGCTGCTCACCCTCTCCACCCCAACTGCCAGATGGAGCCAGGGAAACATGGCCAAGCCTACCAGTGGCATAACTCACTTCACAGAAGATTTTATCTATTATCTTTGGCTTAGGAAGCTCAAACAGATCCAGATAATAACATTAGACCCTGTTTCGCTCATCGCATTAACTTTATCTGCCAAGAAACTAACAAAATCATTCAGGCATCCTTCTTTATAAAGGCCCAGGTAATTCTGAGCAGGTCTGCCAAGTGGTAATCTGCAAACAATGAGCATAGTGAAGAGTTCTGCTCTTATTGTTATTTTATAGACTTAAAAACAAGCTCCTACAGTGCTCAATTACATCCATTTTGGGTAACACCACAGCAGAAAGCGTTTAGAAAGAAAGTTGTAATGAAATAAATGTAGAAATAAATATGCTAAGGGTCTGTAAATGAAAATACATCCATTTCCATTTTGAAACCCACCCAAGCCTACTAAAAATGCAAATTGTTTTAAGATTTTCAGAACTGCCACCTGATGACGTCACCCCATTTATGGGACACCTGCAAGGAAAAAATGTTGCACTTAGCCAAAAATTAAAAAATCCATTTTGACCTAGTTAGCCCACTTCCACATGTACTGCAGACAAGGATGAACTGAACTATTCATAGATTGAATGCAGCCCCAAATCCATCTCTCTGTCAAGATCAATTATAGACAAAATGTCACTAGAAACATTAGCTCAAATGGAAAGATTTAAGCTATCATGTATTGTCTAGTAGAAGAGAGGTCTATAAACGAAGTGCTGTCCAAACTCTAGAAGGAGACAATATACAATCTGTTGGAAATCGTAGGTAGCCTGTACATGTCTGATTTTTTTCCCCAAACAACTTTATTTGAAGTCTTAATTCTGAATTTTTGAGACTATTAGCCCTACTGAACATAGTAAGGTTGAAGAATCTTGAATCGAGAACGAAACATACAATTTCATACCAGCAAACAATTATAAATTGTCCATTTCAAAGTAAAGCGGCTTTTGTGTCTAACCCTCCAGCTATTTTTTTCTATAGCTCCTCAGGATTTACAGTTAATATGTGTGAAAGCTCTTCAGTCAGCACACTCTGTTATTGATTTTTGTAAGCTGCTCCAGGAGCTTTCTCAAGTTGAAAGATGGGATAAAAATACTTCTGATGATTGTGTTGTTATCCTGGTACAGAGCTGCTTGTTTGGTTAAGGCAAACTTTCTATCCTCTCAAGTGGGTTTTAAGAGGTTTATCCAGATATTGCTAGAACTGAAGTTGTTTATCTGTTTAAAGCGTTTCTACCCATCAATCCAGAAGTCTCCCAGACAAGCTAACAGAACATTAATAAACCATAATACAAGACATACCCAAACTTATTACTGAAACATGTGGCCAAGGAAAAGGGGGATTAGGGGAAAGGGGGGGAAACCACAACTTTTAAAATTAAAATTAAAATTAAAACTCTTATGGGAAAAACCAAGGGATAAGACCACAAAATGGAGCTGGTTTCTCTGCAGTCAAGCAGAAGGAACTACTCTGAACCAGGACACAAAATCAGAGACTTAAGATTCTCCATGTCTTTAACTTATGTTCACTATCAGTGAAGCTAAATTACCGGTATGTATTAAACAGGAAAGGTAGTCTTGGCAACATATTTAGACATTAAAGCTTCAAAAAAGATCTCCAATAAAGATGTATGTCCAGGAATAGTTTATACTTGCATGTACTGTCAGCATTTTGCTTGGGCATTAGTGTGACTTCATGATGCATTAAATGTGGAACTATGTAAATGTGAGTAGATAAATAGGTACCACTTCGGCAGAAAGGTTACTGCTTTCTGTATTTTCATGCTGCCTACATGATGACGGAAGCGTCTATCAGACAATACAGGCTCCCTCAGCTGAGAATCAAAGATGAGCTCCCCCTTGAGCCGGTTATAACTGGACGGGGAAACCTTTAAACATTTTTTTCTTTGCACATAGAGACATTCACTAAGACCTCATAATCCTAATCAGTGTAACGGGGGGGGGGGAGGGGGGGAATGTCAGCTGCTATATCTAAAGTTAATGGGAATACTTTGGCTTCCCCTTGATCAAACAACTCATTTGAAATTTACAGGGACTGAATTCTTCCTTGGGAGACCATGGTGTCATGGACTTTCTTATATAGAAGAGTGAAACTACTATGTAAAACAAAGAAAAAAGGGACATAAAACCTTCCTGGGGTCCCTGGGAGTTAATTCTCTGCCATTTTACTCCCAATAACTATTCTTCTTTATTTGCTTTCTTAGGGGCACAGAACTATACGAGAAACTGGCACTAGGGAATTCATGCACAGAGACTGAGGAAATATAATAGCTATGCTTCTTCTTTTCCCTGACTTAAGAGGACTTCTGAGGAATAAAATGACAAGCAGCACACTAGCATTTCCATCTTCGGTGCTTTTAGGGATTGCCCTTGCTGCGACTATCCATGAGTGGAAAGTATGATGGTGCTTCTCTGTACTGAGCCTTCCCATAAATTGTACCTCCATATGCACTGCTGTTGAGCCAGCTTTCTTACAGAGCCCTGGTAGCACAGTGGTTAGAATGCCAATTTGCAGGCAAACTCTGCCCACAGCCTGGAGTTCAATCCTGACAGGGATCAAGGTTGACTCAACCTTCCATCCTTCCGAGGTTGGTAAAATGAGAACCCAGATTTTGGGGGGCAATGTGCAAATAATGCCACTATATTGTAAACTGCACAGAGGGTGCTGTAAAGCGCTGTGGGGCAGTATTTAAGCCTAAATGTTATTGCTATTAAAGCAGTGGTTCTCAACCTTTTTAATGTCGCGACCCCCAACCGGTCATAAGTCGAGGACTAAACCGGTCGTAAGTCGAGGACTACCCAACCGGTCGTAAGTCGAGGACTTTCCCTGCCCGGGAGCGCCGCGCATGCGTGGTTCTGCCCCCTGCGCCGGCCGAGGCGTAGCTGGCAAGCGGCAGAGACGGAGCAGGCCAACCACCAGCTGGCCCAGCCCAAGGGAGGTAAGGCACCCGCTGGAAAAGGGGAAAAAAATGGCGGACAGCCTTGCTTGGAGACCCCCGTGAAATGGTCGATCGACCCCAAATGGGGTCGCGACCCATAGGTTGAGAACCGCTGTATTAAAGGGAAGCTATCTTTCCAGAATACAAAGGATGACGACAAGCAAGAACTACTTGCCCGATGAGCACTATAAGTCCAGAGGAAAGGTGGGCTAATCATCACTAGTAACAGGAAACTGCTGATCTCTACTGTATTATTCCACCCTCCAAATCTGCACATTTCTCAATTCCTTGAAAACACTGAAGACAACTCTAATGGGCCCTGAGATGTGGCACAAGTTTCCTCTGTTACTGCTTTCAACATAGCCACAGTGGGAAGGTTGATGGGACAGGAGGGATGGGAAATCAACAACTGTGTCTCTTGGGGCTGCTGTTCAAAAAGATGAACCCTGAAAATGGCAGCCCCAATATTTGAAAAGCTCTCCCTAGGTATCTTGGGAGAATATAAGCTTTCCCAGGTCTTCAGAGGCCATGGGTGTCTGGGGAAAAATAAAAGAACAAAGGGAAAGGAAAAATAGAAAGAGAAGAAACTGCTATCTTCAGAAAGAAGAAAAGCTTCTGATTTTTTTTGTTCTCACATATAGTCTCTTATACAAGAAGCCTGAGATCTGTCAATAAAAACTCTCTGCATAAATTCCAGCACAAATGTTTGAAGAAGAAAAAAACAGTAGTAGCACATTTTTA
>NW_015388734.1:67220-69509 GCF_001527695.2 Protobothrops mucrosquamatus
AAAAATAAAAGAACAAAGGGAAAGGAAAAATAGAAAGAGAAGAAACTGCTATCTTCAGAAAGAAGAAAAGCTTCTGATTTTTTTTGTTCTCACATATAGTCTCTTATACAAGAAGCCTGAGATCTGTCAATAAAAACTCTCTGCATAAATTCCAGCACAAATGTTTGAAGAAGAAAAAAACAGTAGTAGCACATTTTTATATTTTAGTAGGGTTTTATTTTTGTTGGATCTATACATAAGAGTAACTTGGTATTTCTTCTATTTCCAAGCCTTACTGTACTTCTACCACTTGACCAAAATACCTAATCTACCACTTGACCAAAATACCTAATTTGAGAAGGAACTGTATTTTTAAGATTCAGACATAATCTTTGATGTTGTCTATTTCATTTATTAGAAATCCTTTTGCATTGTTATAATCTGGTCTTCTTAACCATAACATACTTTATGCATCTTAAACAAATATAAATTACATCAAAATGACTAGAGATAGAAAATGTGTTTCAAAAGATGCATTTCAAAGGTTATTATAAAACAGAGCAAGCTATTTAAAAACTTGTAATGCTTATGTTCATGTCCAACAATCCCTTAAGTTCTGCCTTTCTTCACCCAGTTATAACTAATATATATGTGGAAGAAAGCCATGTGGAGGATTGTAATACTGAACTATGCACATCTTTTGGATGGAGATCAGATTTGTAATAGAAGCTAAAATGTAAATATGACTTTATTTCCAACTGAAATAGTTTCTAGATAAACATGGTTTAAAACAGAGGTCCCCAACCCCCCAGTCCGTGGACCAGTACCGAGCCGCGGCATGCCAGCAACTGGTCCGCACAAACAAGCAAGCCCCTCTGTGGGATGCAGGCAGCACACAAAACCACACATCCTCCCGTCTATGGAAAAATCTTTCTCCACGGAACCGGTTCCTGGTGCCCCAAAGGTTGGGGACTTCTGGTTTAAAAGAACTATTAAAGAACATGGAAAAAATTCAAAAGACAAGCAAAATATTTTCCTGAATTATAGTTAACTCTAAGGGTCTTACATATTTTTGTGAAAAGAACTTTTCCTTAAAATGAAAATGTCATTTTCTACATTATTGCTTATTGATAGAAGGCAACAATTACAGATTTCAGAATTTCAATTGATATAAAAATTACTATCTGTTAGTAATATCTACTCTGAATGACTTTGAATATTACTCATCTTTCTGTAGTTCAGATTATCTTTATTATATTGATTTAGCTACAGGATAAAATGCAAGGTGATGACCACAGTGTTCCCTGTGCTTCTCCTGGTGTAGGAAGCAGGAAAATAGCTTTCTTGACATCTGCCAATCCAAGAAGGTTCTATAGTTTCTCTCTTTATTAACAGCTAGCCTTTCTTGATGTTCAAGGCATTGTAACTTAAAGCAAACTGATTACCTGAGCGATTCACTCGGTTAATGGTTCCATCTAGTGGCACAGTCTATGTAGGCACATAATGAGTAATTTAACCTATAAGCCATTAAAGGGTGGGGGTTCTGTTGTCATTATTTGAAACCAAAGATAATAAAAATATGATTAACAAAAGTGCACATTGTATGACTGCATAAAAGAAATAAGACTGATGTTTTAAATGCATAAAACCATCAAGTTCTTATTGAAAAAGTTACATTATTGTTGCACTTATTTCAAGGATGGAAAAGCAATGTGATGCTTATGGGCACCACAGATATTTTGGTATCCACAAGATCTCCAGACTCAACCAATTTTATGCATGCACGCACTCATCCATACACACAAACCATAAACACATAAAACAGGAAGCTGGCAATTACAAATGAAAGCATCAGCTTTCAAGCATCATCCACATCCAGTAGTAATATTTCTGGTTGAAGGCTCTAGATTGAAGGCTATACGGAGACAGTGTTAAAAAATACATGGCAATTATTAGTAGTTAGTTTAGCCCAGGAAAATCAGAAAAAGTGGAAAATCAATTCAAGATTGGTCTTTTTTGTTATTAGTAGGAGAGAAGGATAAATATCAGGTTTTCAAGATTCTGTTATAGCCTATATCAATATCAATCAGAGTGCTAGTATTTGTTTTTCTTTATCTGGTCTACCTCAAAAAGCTGACAGGCACACCATTATTTTTTTAAAAATTAAAATAGTCATGGCTTGACATTTATTCTGAAGTAATATGAGAGTATAGATATTTTATTGATTTATATGCAGTATTTTATACTTTTTGTTAAAAATTATTTCCACTGTAATACAGTGAAATGTATAATAAAAATAGTAAAATGTTT
>NW_015388734.1:71972-84270 GCF_001527695.2 Protobothrops mucrosquamatus
TTCTCACCTACATCGTCCATATAGGACGACTCGGGAACTCAACTCCTACCCCGGGCAGCTCACCTATCCCCTTATGCCCAGGGGAAAGGTATCAAGCCGTTTGACAGCTAGTGCTGGCTGTCAAACCGGCTTTTACGCGAAACAGGCGGGAGGCAGCAAACAGCTGCGACCGACGAAGTCGCCTGCCACCGGAAGTCTCATTTGCTATGTTTTGACTGCTTCAATTTCTTTAGGGCTGAGTCTAATTAAGTCAAATAAGATGCATTGAACAAATGACAGTATATAACACATTCTTGACTGTCAGACACATTCTTGTCAAACCCTTTGGACAAATGTCTTGCTGTGCTGTAATAGGCCCGTTGAAGCTAAACCTAGTGAGTTTTTTTTCTGTGTTTTATGGTTTAAAAAAGGAATTCCACTGAAGCTTTACAAAACCTTAATATACAAACCTCCATAATTTAAGATAGCTTTTTTTCTTTCTGTCCCCTAAATTAGTGTCCCTCTCCATAATCAGCCATTTTATTGCTGTGGGTTAGGAAACTTGCCATGAAGTTGAACTATATACTATATGTGGATTTGAATTCCCTAAGAATAAATGGCTTATTATCACTTATATCTACCTGGTCTGGAGATCCAGAAAATGATTACAGGTTTCACTTCATATAATTAATATGTAAGGAGCTGGTAAGCATTTAAATAACATGATCAAACTTAAAAGTGACATGCTTTCTTATTCTTCTCTGAAATAAAAGACGCATGCTCTGTTTTACATTATTTCCTTTGTTTTCTCCCACAACTGAAAAGTATCTTATAGACCAGACATGTCAAAATCGCGATGTCACGTGACGTCGCGCGGCGTATCGGAACTTTTTTCCCATTGCTGGCAATGGGGTGGGCGCAGTTTCCTCGTGGCGCGGTTTCCTTGTGAGGCGTCCAGCCCGCGAGCCAGCAGTTTGACAACCCTGTTATAGACCTTTTAGTATGATATTAACATGGCCAACTTTGCTAAATTACTCATCTTGCACCCCTCAAAGGATATCCAAATATTTCCAGAGCCCCTGCTCACTCCTGTTTCACAATTCCAATCTTTAATCTTTTCTCATTTTATCATGGTTATCTTGAGCACCTTAAGTAAAGTGTTAGAGAATGACATATTACTATCAAATTTTTGTAGAAAACCTAGGCATAAATAACAACCTTTGAAACAGTTGCATCTGAAACATCTTTCTCTTGTTTAGTCTACTGTAGGGCTTAATTTACCTAATATATTATAACTGAAAAAGATTCAAACATTTCCAATTCTATTAAGTACTCTATTTAAACATGCAGTTCTATATATGTACATATATATTCACACATACACAAACAACACTGAGCAACAAAATACCCTTAGTAATTTATCTAATCCTACTGAGAGCACAAATTTGAATATAAGGCAAACATGACTTGCATGTTACTTAATAATGTATATATACAGGGCTTTTTTTCTCATAGAACGCCCAGAACGGAGTTCTGGCACCTTTTTTGGATGGAACCTGTAGGGTAGGCAAGGCGGGTTGTATGACGTGTGTGAGTTCCGGCACCTTTTTTTTTTTTTTTTTTTAGAAAAAAAGCACTGTATATATATATTATCAAACTAGAAATGAAAACACAAAACACAGTATAAATGAATATTGAATCACCTTGAACATGCAGTGAGAAAGCATTGAAGGAAGTATTTATAACAAAAATCTAAAATTTCCCCCAAAGAAATAAATAAATGAGGTACAAACTCACCAAGATTTATATGTTGTTGCTAATCTAATACAGCTGAAGGCGTATATTTGAGACTGCAGATATGGATCAAAGAAACATCCTTTTAAAAGTAATAAATGGTGCTGAAAATGAAGGGCAAACCCCTGTGCACAGGTTAATTATCAATATAGCAATTAGCAAGAGCACACTGAAGAAAAGTAATTCTCCACTGCCATTTCACAAGTGAATTTTATCTTCAGATAACACCTATCTGGGAAATGGAAAGAACTTTCCATTGGGGAAAAAATGCAATGAAGAAAAAGGTAACAGTAACAGAGTTGGAAAGGACCTTGGAGGTCTTCTAGTCCAATCCCCAGCTCAAGCAGAAAAGTCTATTCCAGTGGTGGCGAACCTATGGCACGGGTGCCAGAGGCGGCACTCAGAGCCCTCTCTGTGGGCACGCGCGTCGTCGCCCCAGTCCTAGGCCTTCAGCTGGGTTTTATAAAACCTTTTCGCTTTAGGCCTCCGCTGCCGTGTGCAAAAAAAAAGGTTCAATCAATCAGTCAATTTCAACTTCTCGCGGGAAAAAAAAGATCTTGCAAAGTTGGGATTGATTCAGCTTTTTAGTCCCACCCAGTCTGCCATTACCACCACAGCCACGCCCACTCAATGGGCCAACCCCCAATGGGCCATACCCAGCCAATGGGCCACACCCAGCAATGGGCCACACCCACCCGGCACCCGACGATGCATAAGTGGGTTTTGGCTTGCAGTTTGGGCACTCGGTCTCTAAAAGGTTCGCCATCACTGGTCTATTCCATTCTGACAAATGGCTGTCCAATCTCCTCTTAAAAATCTCCAGTGATGGAGCACCCACAAGTTCTGGAGGCAAGCCATTTCACTGATTAATTGTTCTCACTGTCAGGAAATTTCTCCTTAGTTCTTAATTGGATCTCTCCTTGATAAGTTTCCAATCATTATTTCCTGTCCTCAGTTGCTTTGGAGAATAGGTCGACCTTTTCCTCACTGTGACAGCAAATATTCAAATATTGGAAGACTGCTATCAAGTCACCCCAGTCCTGTTTGTTAGACTAGACATACTCATTTCTTGCAACCGTTCATTGTTGTTTTATCCTCCAGTCCTCTAATTATCTTTGTTGCTCTTCTTTGCATTCTTTCCAGAGTCTCAAAATCTTTTTTGTATCTTGGTAACCAATCTGGATGCAATATTCCAAATGTGTTTTTTAAAGGTTAATACTGTGTTTCCCCGAAATTAAGACCCAGTCTTATATTTGTTTTGCCTCCAAAAGAGGCACTAGGTCTTAATTTTGGAGAATGTCTTACTTACCTTAGGACCACCACAGCCAGACCTCCCACACCCCGACACTTGTCGTGCCGCTGCTTGACTTCTTCTGCAGCCACTTGCCACCACTTGTGGCCGGACGCTATGTGGCGCATTGTGCCATTGCCGCTCCTCCTGGCAGGACACTGCGTGGTGCTTTGCGCCATTTCTACTGCTCGCGGCAGGCCGCTGTGTGGCTCTTTCGGCTGTTTGCGCAGCGGAAACGGCCTGAAGCGCCACTTGACCTCCTGCCACAGCAACAGAAGCGGCCTGAAGTGCGCAAGCAATGGAAATGGCCCGAAGCACTGCCCAAGCAGCGGAAGGGGCCCAAAGCGCTGCGTAAGAGGGAAGCGGACCGAAGCATGCGAGCAGCAGAAGCGGCCTGAATCACCATGTGGCATCCTGCTGGGAGGGGCGGCAACGGTACAATGTGCCACATGGCGGCCAGCCACAAGTGACAGCAAGCAGCCGCAGAAGTCAAGTAGCAGCCCGACAGGTGTCAGGGTGTGAGAGACCTGGCTGTGGTCCTACCGGGTGCAGGGCATGTGGGGCAACGTAGCTTGATTTTTAGGGGTGCGCCTTGCCCCAAAACTAGGAGTAGGGCTTATATTACGCCCACCCCCAAAAATCAAGCTAGGACTTACTATCGGGTTGGGTCTAACTTTCGGGGAAAACACGGTAATAGTTTTCTTCTTTTTTCTTAAATAACATCATGATTCCAGTTCTAGATATCACATCTAGATAAAGCTTCAGTGTTAAATAAACAGCAATAAAATTAAGAAAATAGCCAAATGATCTAATAAGCCCAATAAAAAAAATACCAACCAGAATGTTCTAAAGATTTTAGCATTTAACTAAAAATGGAAAAGTCATCCCTAGCAATAGTAATACAAAGTTGTAGTTACATGGTTAAGATGGCTCGATTTTGGTAACTGCCAATGAAATGTATATTAAATACAGATTAAAGGAAACCTCCCCCAATTTATGGAATGTATTAAGAAGTCTAAACAACACAGAATCAGGCTGGTATCATTATTTTAAACTGAATCAAGGAAAAACAATGGAAAAAGGTACTCCAGGATTAGAGAACGCTATCAGCAGGCTTTCCTTTACTTCGCTTCAGGAGTCCTTTAGCAATTGCCCCACATAATGACATAAATTTGCCCTTTTACTGAACTTCCTTTGAGCTGAGTTTGAGAAACTTTTCCTGCCATTTGGGTTCACCTGGCTTCTGACACAGTAAAACAAAGGGAAGCTAAAGTAAAATCGTAAGCGGTCATGTGATTTTCCACTTAGAAACCACTTGGGTTAATAACCAAGTTGCTGGTCCCAAGAATGGTAGCTAAATGAAAACCACCTATAATAGAAAGTAAGAGAAGGTAAGAAATAGGAGATGCTGAGCATGCTATAATTCAGGTGTCCCCAACCCCCAGTCTGTGGACCAGACTGGCATGCCAGAAACCAGGCGCGCAAACAAGCAAAGCCCCATCCGTGGGATACAGGCACACGCGAAACCACGCCCCCTACACTCCATGGAAAAACCTATCTCCACAGAACCGGTCCCTGGTGCCCAAAAAGTTGGTGGCCTCTGCTGTAATTAATAGAAAAGAATCACTTTGAAGATCATAAATAGCTGGTGCACAGGCCATGAAGAAAAAGAGAAGGCTGAAACATTTCCTTACATGCCTGGTAAGACTTCTCAAAATTTTGTTTCAGGAATAACTACCTGCCCAGAATAATTCAGCTGAATTTCTGAGCCACAATATTTTTCTTTCACATATCAAATGAAACACACTTCCAGTTTTGTACGCATCCCTATATAATGTCCTCTGTTTTTACCATTCTTCCAATGGCCACATTTTGCAAGGGGTAGTTTTAAAGGCAACCCAATAAAATATATCGAACCACTCTAGCCTGGAAATAACATTTAGGAAAGTCAGACATTGCTGTAACAAGTAAGCCAAAGATCAAAAAAGGTTCAAAAGATCACCCAACTATCTAGTTCATCTTAGAAAAAATTGCAACGTCATTTAGAATAAACTGCACCCTAGGCACAGAATCCTTAACCAATGCCATTTTGTTTCTTTCTTGGTAAACATTTTTATTTGCTTAGCGTAATCCAGGGCCAAACTATCTGGACATAGTAGTTTTATTTGTTTATTACATTTATATGACACCAATCTCACCATGAGTCAACTCTAAGCAGCTCAGAAACAAGATAAAAACAATATAAAACATTACACTATTAAAATGATAAACATTAACATTAAAATTAACAAAGATGTCTAAGGAAGGAAGGAAGGAAGATACAATGGGATGAGGTGGAGTCCATAGTCCAATGTTTCCAGTACATCTTAGAATAAGAACATGGAAACAAGAGAAGAATTGTGAGGACAAATGTACAAATTGTTTCATCTCAGAATATTTCCATATATTTCATACATTATCTGATCTCACAATGATTCATTTCAAAGTCAAAATAGGTTTGAAGCTTTTTAAAGATAGAAATATTTTTCACACCCTATATGGCATCTTTCAGCACAATTCTTTGCAGACCTTTCTGAATTTTCATTTTGTTCTTAACAAGGATATGGATCGATAGATGCTCTGGGTCCCAACCTTTCAATCCAATGTAATGCTCCAGAAGAATATTAATATATTTGTTTTTATATTAGATGTGCATGCACAATCAATATATCCCACTATCTTTTGATGTTTGGATGTAGATTCCAGCTTTCTTTCATTCAGACTACACACCATCAAGAGGTTTTATAGACCACTACTACCATATTAATCAAGATTTAATCACTCTCCTTGTTCCTCATCACTTCTCCAGCAGTGTCTGTGGAACTTCCAAAATAAATAAACAAACAAACAAACAAATAGCCATAAAGCATTATTTAGCCATGATGTGAATACAGTTAATGGTTTGTACAGTAGAGGAACAGTACAATTCTATACAATTCTATTATCTGCTGATATTTACACAGTTACACAGAGTAACTGTGTAAACTACAGTAGTTGAAATGTGGTCACTAATATATTTTTGACATCAAGAAATATGCAGAGTAGCTGCTGGTTTAAAGTAAAAGAAGGCCTGAACTTTGCAGCTTCCAGATATTTAATGTACCGGTAAATGGTGTTTTCTCTTATAAGGTTTTATCACTATGTTTAAACTTAAACTTTACGGATCAGTTAATGAATCCTAACAGAATTTTATCTCTGTAAATGATAAAACAATTATGAGACACAGTGGTGGCCGAAAATGTGTCAGTTTTAATATTTAATATGGTAAATATCAATAAGTATAACCCATACAAACAAAAGGTCTCTTGCAGTCCTCCATAATTTTTTAAAGGATCCTGAGACCAAAATGTTTAAGAAGCACTGCCTTAGACCTTTACAACCCAACATAAGTATTGGCATACTGATAGATTAGGGTAGAAATGAGTTACTTCTACAACATTCAAGTAAGCTTCTATCATAACCCTTTAATAGTAATTCTGAGATGATGTGTTTGACTGTGGCAGTGGGAACAAGGCTGATGTGAGGAGCATATGTTATTAGCCCACGCTCTGCAGCTAGATTTCCAGATCTGAATCTTTTGAGATTATTCTGTTACATGTCCACTGCCCCCTGCATAGCCTGTATTTAATTTGTTCTGGACTGGAGGGATGGGGTAATTGTGAGGAGAATGAGGGCTGCTGGTTGATTGGTTGAGTCACTCAGCCTGGCCTCTTAGTTTACTAAGTGCTAAGGGCAGGAACAGCTAGGCTTAGGTGTGTATTGATTGGAAAATTGATTTGATGAATTTCAGGAGAGTAAAGGCAGAGCTGGAATAGTAAGAGAAGAAATGAAGGCGGGTGATATGGGCAGACAGAGGAATGATGGGGATCTGATATTCATAGGAGTGATAGCTCAAACTGATCCTGCATTCCAGCCCTGAGAATTCACCTAAGTCATTGGAAACTTGGTGGCACTGGTTTTGGGCTACTAAATGCCAGTTGAGTTTGCAGTAAGACCATGTTTACCCATGATTGATCATAGAAGCAGTAAACCTGCCATGTATAACCAAGCCTGACTGGCCCAGAGGGAAGTATTTCCTTCTTGTAGTTGTGCCTATCTAAGTTTGATGTGTATAGCATTAGCTGTACTCTGTAGCAAGAGAAGTTGAAAACAGTTGTCATCATGGACGACATGATGGCTTTCAGAGACTCTGCACTGAAGATAACTGGATTTGACACCTTGTGATGGAAACTGGGCTGTAGGCAGTAGTTGGGCTTGTTGCTATTTGTCTCCCTGCAGCTTAGCTACATCCCTGAGTTGCTACATTTTCACTGGAGAGGACTTGGAGACTTTAACCACCTTCTAGAGCAGGCATGTCAAACTCGCAATGTCATGTGATATCGCATGACGTATCGCGACTTTTTCCCCATTGCCGGCAATGGGGTGGGCTTGGTTTCAGTATGATGCATCCAGCCCTTGGGCCGGCACTATGACATGCCTGTTCTAGAGGGAATGGTTTAGGGCAGCTAAGGAGTTCATGACCACTACAGCAACCATGGACCTGATTCAAATGATTGTGTGTCTGGTGCAAACTAGAGATCCCATGCTAGAACTGTTTTTCATCTTGGAGCAATTGCAATGTGATCTAAAAGTGAGGATATTAATAGTACTTTGTTATGACCATATCACTCTAATCATTTGATGTCGTTGGTGCTGTTCCCTCTTCTCCCAGGAAGGAAGGACCTATTAGATTGATCTGCTCCAGGCTTCTAAGAAGTCCATCAGGCTTCCAGGGTAAGCTTAGGACTTTCCCTGAGAACTTGGTGCATGTTTGTCAAAGGACTTGTTTTCTATCTCAAACAGGCAGATGTATAGTAGATCTAAGATCAGATCACTCTTAAATGGCATTTTGCTGTTTGTTAATTTCAGAGAACTTCCAGGTTTTCATTTCCTCAGGAAATGAAATGTTAGAACAGACACCTAAGAGTACCATTGCAGGAAGCTGAGGAGTAAACCTTAATGAGCCCATACTTAGGATAACATCAGATTGGCATCATCAGTATGTTGATGATACTCAGCTGTCTCATCTTGACCTTGGGCCAGCCAAGTGGTGCCTGGAGGCTGTTGGAGACTGTGTGGGGAGGAATAGACTCAAGCAAAATCAAATAACTGGGCTGTCTAGCTCAGGGGACTATCTGAATGGGGCTGCACTTATCCACTTAAGGCTGGTGTGCAATCTGAGAGTTTTCCTGGACTTTCAGTTCAATGTTCAAGGAACAGACAGCAGCTGTGGCCAGGAAAACCTTGAGATCCATCTTGTATATCAGCTGGATTAGTTCCTTGATCAAGAGACTTTTCTTTACATTCACTCATGCCTCAGTTATTTTGCTTGTGGGCCACTTGATCCAAAATGCAGCACAGGAAACAGTTTTAAACAGCTCTCACAATGCTCCTGTAACATCTCTTTTCTGCAAGCTGCATTGGTTACCAATAGGGCCTGGGTGCAATTCAAGGTACTGGCTATCACTTATAAAGTCCTACATAGTATTGGGGGTAGTTATCTAAGAAACCAACAGTCTGCTTTGCCTTTTGTCCATCTTATACAATTAGATCAAGAGTTGACTCTTGGTCCCATCAATAGAACGCGGTCATCTAGCAGGACCCTGGAAGTAGGAGTGCTCTGATGGAACACTTGTCCCCTGGAATATCATCTCCTCAGAGATTTAAACTGCATGTAACCTCCCAATCTTTAAATAAGCTTTGGACCCCTGCATCTTACCCCAAGCCCTGAAATAGAATAGTTGATGGACCCCTTTACGTTGGGTACTGTATTGGAAAGATATTTTTATTGCTTCCTTTGGGCAACTATCAACTTTCGTGATACTGTAATATTTCTGTCTTTTGTAAGGCAGCCAAGTTATTCTGGAGTTGGAGAGCCTAGATATGTGTTTTATAAATAAATTATAAATTTATACATTCGTTCTGTACAGGTTTGTTTTTAACTAATGAAAACAGACCAGAGTTTTTCTCTCAGAAAAATAATTCCAAGGTAAATTAAGTACACAAACCCCAGGAAACACATGTTCTAAAAACTATTTTTTGACATATTTCAAAAACTCTAAGTGTGCCAGTAATGAATCACATTCAAATATATATACATATTTAATGTACATCAAGAGTCTATATTCCTTTCATTAAAGGCTTTTTAGTGTTTAGTACTTCATATCTAAATCTTAAATGTATTGTAAAGCAGAGTTCCCCAACCTTTCCGGCTTTGTGGACTGCGGGGGAGGGGGAGAGGCGATGCTTCCCTGCGAGTGGTGGGCAAGTGTGTGTGGGCAGCTCCATTTGCAAAAGCGGCAAGCATGCTTGCCCAACACCTGTGCAAATGGAGCATCAACACACGCACTCGCCTGCTGATCGTGCGAGTGGGGATGCGCGCCCGTGCTCACCTGCCACTTCTGTGGCCCAGTTCCAAAAGGCTCAAGGCCCAGTAATGGGCTGCAGCCTGGGAGTTGGGGATCCCTGTTGTAAAGGAAAGCATATAAAAATGTCTTCTGCTCTACTTTTAACTTAGAGGGGGGGGGGAAAGCACATTTATAAGAAAATACCACAATCCCTATGAAACATTTTGTCATTTGGATTACTAAGACATTTCATTTTAAAGTATGAAGATTTTTATGCAAATTTTATTCATTCTAAATAGAAAACAATATGCCTAATTTATGGATTTCCATTTCACCTAATGTAGCTGAATCCTGCAAGAAAAAGGATTGGATTTTTTTGCACAAGGAATAAACTTTGGAATTCATTAGAATGAGATATGATGCTGGCTACAAGATTGGCTAGTTTCTAAAAAGGGTTGGACCAATTTATCAGTCACTATTAGGTAGAATGTCTTTCTCTGAAGGCCATTGCTGGGAGACTAAGGGGCTTCCCTTCACACTGTGAAAACAGACAGGCCAGGATAGATAGGCCAGATAGATAGTTGTGGATTGTTTATGTTTATATGTTATGCTCTTAATAAAAGTAAAAAGGTTTCCCTGTACAGTTGTGTCCAACTCTAGGGCATGGCATTCATCTTCATTTCTTGGCCAAGGAAGCCAGCATTGTCCAAAGACAATTTCCGTGATCATGTGGCCAGCATGGCTATACACCACATGGAATGCTGTTACTTTCCCATTGAAGTAATACCTATTAATCTACTCACATTTGCATTCTTTCCAGGTGGGCAGGAAGTGGAACAACAATGGGAGCTCACCCCAATGCACGGCGCTCAGGTCTTGAACCGTGGTTGTCAGCTTTGCAGCTGACAAGCTCAGCATCTTTAACTACTGAGCCATCGTGCCCCTAATCTTAATATGTAATCCAAATTGTTTAGTTTTGCCAGTAGACACAATTCTCATTGGCGAAGCTGGAAAAGGAGTGCTGAGGCTTCAGCATTTGCCCTGGAGAGCTTCACAATATCAGAGCAATATTTTAAATGTCATAGGAAGTTGCAGAGAGAAATAGTTCAAGCCCATTCAAAATACATTAGATTTCACCCAATATTTCAAGTTTATTCATAACAGATCTGCTGGCTCTTAATGTTGGTCTAAAATTGGACTCTTTTTGTTGAAATAGTTTTTTCTTACTAGGAAAACTGGTTTTTTTATATTTTAAAGCTTTTCTATTTCTCAAATGGAAATTAAAATATATATTTAAAATACTTTCTAGTATTGGCAATTTTGCTTATATGCTAGCAAGCTACAAACCTACTCCCATTTATACAGGAAAGATTCTGCTTAAAAAAAATAAAGTAGATCTTAATTCTTTTAGGTAAGCTGCACTGGAAAAAATTATTGTAAAACCTATCCTACAAATATTCAAATATATCTGTTCCTTATACCTCATAAAATATCAATATGTAATTTTATAGACCGTTTTACACGCACATATGTATACTATAAATTTAAATTTGATAAATGTAGGCTGCGCATATCCCAATTTCTTCCACAAATTACATTCCCTGCATTTTTCTCGTAAAATAATTCAGAGAAAATATGTTATGACATATTCATAAACTGCAAAAATCTAAGGCAGATTAGGGAAACAAGAAGGTAAAATAAATTAAGACTAAATCAGCCTTAAAAGCAGGCCTCATCTTGAAAACAAGTAAAAAAATCAATCTCAATGTCAAAGGGAAAAAAAGGGCAAATGGTTTGGAATACTTCCCTATTCCTTAATTTATTATCTAAGATGTCTAATATAGATGGCTTGATTACCATTTCTACATTTTTATTAAAGAATACCATTTTTCAAAGGAGTTTGGAATGGACTGCTTTACAGTAGCTTTACATTTGAATCTACAGTTCTTTCTAATAGAAAACTTAAATTTTATTTGGAAAAGTCAGATTTGAAAATTACACATCAGAGAAAGAGACTGAATTTGTAAAATCGGCAAATGACATTTTATTAAGATAAGGAATCACGGCATTAATGCAATTATAGCAACCTACAGAAATACATTCCACTAACTTTTGCAATCAGGCTTCTTTTTTTATTCTCAGTGTGCCAATGTTTCCCAGAACTAATTCAGTATTTACAAAGGTAGCAACTTCCTTATGTGCACTCAGGAAACGCAATATTAGCCTTCTGATATGACTCATATCTTTCTTTAGCCAGGACTGAGAATTGAGCAAAAGCAACACAAAACTGAGAAAGCGATAGGGCAAACGCTACTGGTGCACATAACCACAAAGCTTTTCCTGACTCTGAAATAATGGAATGATGTAATCCATTCATTCAAGTGTAGACAGATTTATAGTTTATATTTACAGTTTATATTCATCCCCTCCATTAACTAACCTGATTTTACTGTCGTTACATTAATGAACACAATAAAATGTAAGGAACACAACAAAAACCAGCTCCTAATTAGAAACGCCGAAAATGAGAATATCATTAAATGACCAGGGAAAACTCCTATTGCCACATGCTTCCACAGAGCCAAAAACTGAACAGCTGCTAACCACCCGTAAACCAAACGGCGCCTACGCTCACTTCTTGCTCATCGTGACTTGCTCCTACAACCACAAGCAAGGAGGTCTCCAAAGTAAGCGAAGCCACGAAGCCCGATTTCTACACCCCGAATGCTTGCTTCCCTTCGCCCCGCCACGCTTCACCCAAGCCAAAGATGCTCACCTCTTGCCTTGACGTCTCGCGTGGATCAGAGAT
>NW_015388734.1:85647-86659 GCF_001527695.2 Protobothrops mucrosquamatus
GTGTCCGACCCATCGCGACCCCATGGACAACGTTCCTCCAGGCCTTCCTGTCCTCTACCATCTTCTGGAGTCCATTTAAGCTCACGCCTACTGCTTCAGTGACTCCATCCAGCCACCTCATTCTCTGTCGTCCCCTTCTTCTATTGCCCTCAATCTTTCCCAGCATTAGGCCCTTCTCCAGTGAGTCCTTCCTTCTCATCAGGTGGCCAAAGTACTTGAGTTTCAACTTCAGGATCTGGCCTTCTAAAGAGCAGTCGGGGTTGATCTCTTCTAGGACTGACCGGTTTGAACACCTTGCAGTCCAAGGGACTCGCAGGAGTCTTCTCCAGCACCATAGTTCAAAGGCTTCAATTCTTTGGCGCTCAGCCTTTCTTATGGTCCAACTTTCACAGCCATACATTGCAACTGGGAAAACCATGGCCTTGACTAAACGCACTTTTGTCGGCTTTTTAGTATGCTGTCTAGATTTCCCATAGCTTTCCTCCCAAGAAGCAAGCATCTTTTAATTTCTTTACTTTCTTAGCAGAGCGTGTTTATCGGGAAGAAATGAATCCGTTTCTGACTGTCGGAATATTGAGGATTATACAGCCTTAGCTGCCTTGCCCCAAATTCTGTGTGTGCGTGCATGCGTGGAAATACTAGGGTCCAGTAAAGATGATGGTGCGCTTCAATGTAATTACAAAAATGCTGAAGATAACAATATATTGGAAGTTGTAATGCTATCAAAATAGGAAAAGTTTTCTTTCATGCAATTTTTTTAAAATTGAAAATGACTGAAAAGTATCAGTCTTTTGGATATTGTAGTAATTCTTATGCACAGATGCAGTCAGATGTGTTCTTTTTAGGGCATTGTTGTTCAGTCATTAAGTCGTATCCGAGTTAAGTTATATCCAACTCTAATGGCCCACAGTATGCCAGGCCCCTCTTTCCTCCACTGTCTCCCAGAGTTTCACCAAATTCATGTTCATTGCATTGATGACACTATCTCTGCTGTCCTCTTCTCCTTTTGCCT
>NW_015388735.1:0-7981 GCF_001527695.2 Protobothrops mucrosquamatus
CCTACATCGTCCACAAGGGACGACTCGGGAACTCAACTCCTACCTCGGGCAGCTCACCTTTCCCCCTATGCCCAGGGGAAAGGTATCAAGCCGTTTGACAGCTGATGCAGGCTGTCAAAACGGCTTTTACGCAGAAACAGGCGGGAGCAGCAAACAGCTGCGTCCAGCGAAGGCGCCTGCCACCGGAAGTCTCTCCTCTATCACATTTTGAAAGCGTAGATAAAATGCCGCCTTATCCATTTCCAAATAAATAATTGCTTCCTCCATTTTTTTTGGAGGTTATCATTTCTGTGTCTAATGTATCAACTTGGGTGGCAAAGAAATTTAATAAATTCTTATTATTTTTTACATAAAGTCTGGTAAAAACCCTGGGAAGTATCTGCAACCATGCTAGCATCTAGATGTGCCATATTAAACACATCAGTTTTAAACTTAGTGGCACTAGAGAGATCCTGATTCAAGTCTACTTAGCACTGGAAATTTGAAGGGTGATTTCTGATGAGTCACTCTTTTAGTCCAACCTGCCCCATAGAGTTGGGGAAGAATGGAAAAGGGAATGCAATGTACAGTCCTAAAGCTCTTAGAACACAGGTAGTCCTCGACTTACGAGCACAAGTGAGCACAAGTGAGCCCAAAATTTCTGTTACTAAGTGAGACAGTTGTTAAGTGAGTTTTGCCCAATTTTACCTTTTTCCCACAGTTAAGTGAATCATTGCAGTTAGGTGAGGAACACGGTTGTTAAGTGAATCTGACTTCCCCATTGACTGTGTGTCAGCAAAAGCTGATCACATGACCCCAGGACACTGCAACCATCATAAATACATGCCAGTTATGGGAGGATTTCCGCGACGTCGCTGAAGATAGACCCGGGGAAAAGACTCTCCGCTCCCCGGGTCCGATTTTCCTCTGCTGGTGGCTCCATTTGGACCAAAAGCTGCCCCGGAGAGGTGGCCACCAAAGGACGAAACTTTGGGGACCACGGGTCAGCGGTAGCCGGCTCGTTGGACCCAAAGCAGCCCCTGGAATCGATGGAAGAAAGGTGGACCGCATTCATGTGATCCGCCATTAACAGCTGATCGTCGGAGACGGAGAAAGCAGCGTAGAATGACAGCAAGCAGCTGAGCCGGGTGAGAACACTGTCTTCTTTCCTGGTGAAGGTGGATTTCTGGCAAATAGCTTTTCTACAGCCTGAGAGCGAAGCCTTTTACTTCTAGGGAGGGGGTGGAGGTTTCCCCCCTTCCTGTATACAAGTGGCAGTTTAAGCTATTTTGCAACTTAAAAAACAAACTTCTAACATAGTAAAGCTTAATAGAAATTTGGGAAGCTACTGCTCTTTCCATAGACGCTTTTTTCCTTTGTTTTATGTTGGAAACCCACTGCAATTCTATTTGCTATTCTTAAAATTCTACAAACCTTTTCCCTCTTGATTACTTTTTTTTTACTTTTACTTTTTTTTTCTCTATTCAAGTGCTGGGAACGGATACTTTGTATCTACACTGAAAACTTTTTTTTTTTGGTCTGGAGCTTATTCAGATTAGAAGCTTGGCTGTATGCCCAGACATTTTTACCTAAGACCTTGAAGCTTGTTGAAAAAAAAAAAGTTCTCCTCTGGTTTTTGGCTGCACAAGACAGACAATATATTTTAAATAAATGATACTCTGAGTCATCTCCCCCCTTGGATTATAATTATTGTGTTAAGAAGAACTGGATATTAAGAAATCTTTCTTTTTCTCCTGAATAGAATCTGGTGGATTATAAATTTGATATTTTTGCTTTTTCCTTTCTCCTTTTTTTGAACTCTTTCTCTATTATCCTTTTTATTGGGAGAGTATTTTTCCCTCTCCTCTTTTTTATTGTCTTTTTTTCCTTTTTTCCCTTATTGCCATTTTTTTATCTTTTTTCTGGTTTTTTTTTTAACTGCTTTTGTGGACTTCCCCTCCTAGCAATAGGAGCCTACTGGATTACAATTGGCCATTGGGCTACCTGGTGGATTACAACATAAGATATAAACTCAAAGATGAGCGTTTCAAGCTTGTCTAAACTTGGGAGAAAAAGATCTTCTGCCCCTGCCTTGACCTCTGCGAGTCCAGTTTATCAAAAAAATCAATCACAACAGTGCTGCAGCAAGAAAAAATGGATGTCCAACAAAAAGATACCCAGGCAATTGCAGCCCAGACGGCATCTTCGACCAAAAACTATGAAGATTTGAAAAATGATCTTGATAAAATGAACCAAAAAATTGTCAATATAGATTCTCAAATTGAAAATTTTAAACAGACGATTACAGATAATCAACAAAGGATCCAAAAAATAGAAGAAAAAACAGTGGAAGTCGACCAGAAATTAGAATCCTTAAAAGATGAGAATGAAAAATTGGCCCAAACAAATGCAGAATTGGAAGACACTTTGGCGGTGATAGAGATGGAAAGGGCCTCATATTTTTTAAGGTTTCAAAACATAACAGAAGACAAGGATGAGAACCTTTTAGGCCTGATAATTGAGCTACTTGCAGATTTTATAGGAATGGGGAAGGCCCAAATGGAAGGAGAACTAGACCAGGTTTTCAGAGTCAATTCAAGCTATGCCAGAAGAAACAGAGTCCCCAGGGAAGTTCACGTTAGATTTCTTAAAAGATCCATACGAGACGAGATTCTGAGAAAAGTAAGAGATCAACTGTTAAAATACAAAGAAAAAGAAGTAGTAGTGCTTAAACAAATTCCCAGAAGGATAAGAGAGGCTCGAAGAGATTACCAGTTCTTAACCAGGAAATTGTTTGAAAAAGGAGTGAATTTTAGATGGTTGATCCCAGAAGGGATCTTAATCTATTGGGATTTGAAAAGATATAGACTGGATACACCGCTTAAAGCATTGGAATTTTTTGACAACCACAGAGTGTTCCTGGAAAAAGGGGATCCTGAACCTAAGAAGCAAGAGGAAACGGGTGTTGAAGGAGCGGCTAAACAATTAGAGGAGGAAGAAATTAAAAAGACTTATCCAGAAGAAGGAGCAAGACCAAGAGACCAGAGACAGATAAGATCGCCTAGAAGATTGAGACCTAGATATAATTGAAAGACATGGAGGAAATTGGAATTTTATCAATAAACATAAATGGACTGAATTCTCCCTCAAAAAGGAGAAAAACCTGGACTTCCGGTGGTGATCGCCGCGCCGATGGCGGCTTTCTTCTAAACCGTCCGCCCCGGGGATGCGTCAAAGCTGAAGGAACGGCGCGCAACAGCTGTTCCGCAGCTTGGAACCTCTCTCCCCGGGCAAAGGGGAGGTGGTGAGCTTTCCTAGATAGAGGTAGAGTTCCCTAGTCCTCTTAATCTATTTTTTTTTGGACGAAGGTGTGAACTCCCTCGGAGTCTGGGTCTTCTCCGCACCTCGGGCTGCCTTTGTTCCTAGAAACAAAGCTAGATGCTGCTTCCACATCTGCTATTTAAAGAGACTGTGAGTAAAACTTATAAGCAGACGGAGCTAACCAGGAGGACTGGAATTTGGATAATTTGAGACTTTAACTCAGAAAATAAACAAGTATCTTCTTCATTTGTTATTTAAATTAAAAGAAGAAGGAAAATATGGCTGCAGAAAGGCGTTCTCTTGTTTGAAAGGATACATAAGAGACTTTCACTTTTACTTGGTGTTTAGATAAAGAAGAAACATTGTAACAGATTTGGCTACTTATTTAGAGAGCAAGCTTTCTGATCCTTTTCTGTATACTCAGTAACTGTTGCTTTTATAAGATTCTATAACATTTACAAGAAGAAAAAATCTTTTTTTTTAAAAAAAGAAAAATGGCTTCAAAACGCGTGGGAACTTTTGTTCCTCCAAAAGGTTCGATCTCCTCTCCAGCTGTTCAAACATCACAGCAACCAAAACCTAAGACTCCTCCACCATCTCCCCCAGCTCCGGTACTTACACTTAAAGATTTACAGGATGCTTTGATGAATACAGCAAAACAGATTAGAATAGAGACAGAGGAGCTTTTTGAAAGGAAAAACGCAGAGATGAGAGAAGACATATTGTTAGCTCTTCAAGGTCTGGCAGTTCACGTAGAACGTATAGAGGGACGGGTGGACGAGGTGGAGGAAAATGCTGGAAGATTAGAGTACAGACTTGGAAAAGTGGAGGAGAATGTGGATTTAACTCAGAATGAAATTATTATGTCACAATATAGAGAAATGGAATATGTTTTGAGAATAAGGGGATTGAAGGAGAATGCTCAAGAAAACTTAAAGGAAGAGATTGTAGCAGATTTGGCTTTGGTTTTGTCTTGCGAACCTGAAGAAATTATGAAAGAAATAGAAAAAAATTTTAGGGTCAATTCATGGGTCGCAAGACAGAGAAATCTTCCAAGAGATGTTGTAATTTACTTTTCCAGAAGATTAATTCGTAATGAAATCATTCAAGCCTTTTACAAGCGGAGATTCCAAATTATAGCACAAGATGTTATAATTTTAAAGGAAATACCACCTAAAATACTTAGGAGAAGAAAGGATTTCGCCTTCCTGGCCAAAGAGTTGAAAAAGCGACAAATTCAATTCAGATGGGATATACCTTTTGGTATACTTGTGAATTATATGGGAACACGTTACAGGCTTAATTCAATTTTAAAAGCAAGAGATTTTTATACTTCAGTTTTGAAAGCAGGTTCATCATCATCTCCACGAGTCACCAGGAAGGAAGGAATGCTTGAAGAACAAGTGGTCGAAGGAGCTACATCATCAAGTGTAATAGAGTTACAGGATGAAGCCAAGCAGCAATTTATGGAGATGAAAGACGATCCAAAGTCACAAAGAATGATCCGTGCAGCTCATAGACGTAAAGAAAAAGAACAGCAAAAAGTTGATGTTGTACCTACAGTGTATCAAGTTACTTCAGAGCCAGTGGGAGGTGCAAGACCGAAGAGATCAGTGACAGCTGATCTTCAAGGAGTGTTCCAGAGGCTCTCTGCCACTAAAAATGGCAAGGTTTCTGACATGGAATGTTAATGGCTTGAATTCATCACAGAAAAGAAAAAAGATATTTTACTATTTGAAACAACATAAGAATGATGTTGTGTGTTTGCAAGAAACTCATATTACTGCAAAGGATCAAAAGTATTTGATTAACTCACGGTTGGGAACACATTTTATAGCACCTGCTCCGCAGAAAAAAGGCGGGGTAGTTATTTATGTGAGGAAAGAGTTTTTGCCTAAATTAATTGATTGTGATTCAGAAGGAAGATATGTTTTTATTGAGTTATTATTGAATGGAAGGAAATGTCTTATTATTGGATTATATGCCCCGAACCAACAACAGAAACAGTTTTATAAACTGATACATCAGAAATTAAATCAACTGGATTATAAATCAGTTATTATGATGGGAGACTGGAATGGAGTTTTAGATTCAAGCAAAGACAAGAAAGGTTCCTGCAAAGCTTCTAGTTCCGTATTACCTAAAACTTTTTTTGATTTGAAGGATGATTTGGAATTAAAAGATATTTGGCGAGAACGAAATATGGAAGAAAGAGACTTTACTTTTTTTTCGGATAGGCATCAATCTCATTCCAGAATTGACTTTTTTTTAATTACTAATGATTTCTTTTCTAGGGTGAAGAATATCAAGATTTTTCCTAGAACATTGTCAGATCATAGTCCTGTATGGATGGAATTATTTGCTGAAGAGGGGAATAGAAGGACTTGGAGATTAAATGAAAATTTATTTAGATACGAGGAAAACTTGCAGAAATGTAGAGACCAATTGAAATAATTTTTTTATTGAATATGCATAAAGACACCTCGATTTCAATGGTTTGGGATGCTAGTAAAGCGTATATGAGAGGTGCTTTAATTTATATGAATAATGCTTATAGGCATAAACAGATGCAAAAACGAAAAGAGTTAGAAGAAGAGATTAAATTAAAAGAAAAGGCTTTTATTTTAAATCCATTGGATAACAATTTAAAAATATCCATAACTATGCTTAGGCAGCAATTTAATATGTTAATGGCAGATCAGACTGCAACTAATTTGCGTTATATGAAATATAATACATTTTGTAATGCAAATAAACCTGGAAGGTGGTTGGCTTACCAACTACGAAAGAAGCAGAAGTCAAGAATTATAGAGAAAATAGATTACAATGGTAAAGTCACATTTCAACAAAATTTGATTAAAAGGAGTTTTTTGGATTTTTATTCTAAGTTATATGCTTCTGAAAATATACAATTTGTAGAAATAGAGAATTATTTACAGCAGGCACATTTTCCTACATTGTCAAATAATCAAAGGGAAGAGATGAATTGTTTAATAACTTCTGAGGAAATTAGGGGGGCAATTAAGCAATTAAAAGTTGGTAAGGCTCCTGGTACAGATGGATTAACAGCAATTTATTACAAGATGTTATCTGATGAAATGATAGAACCATTAAAGGAATTGTTCAATAGTATTTTGTTGGGTGCAGAGGTACCTCCATCTTGGAGAACTGTTTTTATATCGTTGATTCCAAAGGAGGGTCAGGATTTGACTCAACCTAAGAATTATAGACCTATATCTTTATTGAATACAGATTATAAGATTTTTTTAAAAGTTTTGGCAAATAGATTAATGCAAGTGCTGAGGCAATTGATTCATAGTGATCAATCTGGATTTATAACTGGAAGATATATGAAGTACAATGTAAGACAAATTATTAATTTAATTGAGTATTTGGATAAGAATAATCAAATCCCTGAGGCTTTTATGTTTGTGGATGCTGAAAAAGCATTTGATCAATTAGATTGGGGGTTTTTGTTACGAGTTATAGAGAAAATGAATTTTGGGGAAAAATTTTTGTCCGCTCTTAAGGCTATTTATCAACAACAATCAGCACAGGTCATAGTTAATGGGGGGTTAACAGAGGCATTTAAAATTGGAAAAGGAACAAGGCAGGGATGTCCATTATCCCCATTGTTATTTGTTTTAACAATGGAGATTTTATTAATTAAAATTCGTGAGTCATCTACAATAAAGGGAATAAATGTGAATAAGAATGACTATAGGTTATGAGCTTTTGCTGATGACTTGGTGTTGACATTAACCCAACCAACAGATTCGGTAATTGACCTGGTTGAAATTATTGCACAATATGGGAAAGTTTCTGGTTTTAAGGTAAATAGTAATAAGACTAAAATATTACCGAAAAATATGTCTATGAGTGATAAAGATATCTTAGTTGACAGGTTTTGAAATAGTGAAAAAGGTAAAATATTTGGGAGTTTACATTACAGCTTCTAATGTTAAGTTGTATAAAAATAATTATGAGACATTATGGGTAAAAGTGCAAAAGGATTTAAATGATTGGAAAAAAATACAATTATCTCTGCTGGGGAGAATCTCGCAGTAAAAATGAATATTCTTCCAAAGTTTCTTTTTTTGTTTCAAATGATACCTATTTTGAAAAATGATGCTAATTTGGAGGACTGGCAAAAGGGGATTAATAAGTGTATATGGGCGGGCAAGAAGCCAAGAGTTAAGTTCAAGATTATACAAGATGCACGGGAAAGAGGAGGACTTAAGGCGCCGAATTTAAAATTGTATTATGATGCGGTGGCTTTAACATTGATTAGTGATTGGCTTAACTTAACAAATAGAAATATACTTTCCCTTGAGGGATGGGATTTATTATTTGGTTGGCATGCATATTTAATTTATGATAAAAAAGTAGACCAAGTTTTTAAAGCTCATATTTTAAGAAGTGCTCTATTAAGAGTTTGGAAGAAATATTATTATAGATTAAATTATAAAATTCCCATTTGGTCAATTCCAGGACAGTTGATAGAGGGGGTATCTAGAGGAGTTAACTTGGATAAAATTTCCTATAAGGAATTACTTAGTTTGGTAGGACAAGATTGGCAAATTAAATCTTTAGTGGATTTGAAACAAGAAAATATTGTATATTCTTGGTTTTATTATAATCAATTGTTAATGAGGTGGAGCTTGGATCAAAAAGTTGGTAT
>NW_015388735.1:9414-12309 GCF_001527695.2 Protobothrops mucrosquamatus
GGATAGATTATATCCAGAATAAATATGGGACTAAAAAGTTCCATTTGGTTTTTGAGTAAATTTTAGAGTATTATTATTGTTAATATTTTATAATAGTTTATTTTTTCTGTTATTTTTAATTATTACTATGATATTATTATTTGTTCATTATTGTGTTTAACTTTAATTTACTTAAATTTATCTAAAAAGGGAGTTAAAGAAGCGACAAATTCAATTTAGATGGGAGATACCTATTGGGATAATGGTCATCTACATGGGAACCCGCTATCGGCTTAATACTGTCGCAAAGGCAAGGGATTTTTATATCTCTATATTGAAAGCGGGTTCATTACCACCTTTAGACTCCAGGAAGGAAGGAATCAGAGAAGATAAAACTGTAGAAGGAGCCACATTATCATCATTAAGTAAAGATTTACAAGAACAAGGCTATGCCAAGCAGCAACCTATGGAAATGAAAGAAGATCCAAAATCACAGAGGATGACTCGTGCAGCTCATAGACGCAAAGAGAGAGAGCAACAACAATTGGAAGCGACACCTATAACACAGCAAGTAATCTCAGAGCCAGTGGGGGGAGCGAGACCGAAGAGATAAGTGATGGTTGATCTTCAAGGAGCGTTCCAGAGGCTCGCTGCCACTAAGGATGGCAAAGTTCCTGACATGGAATGTTAATGGTTTGAATTCTCCACAGAAAAGGAAGAAAATATTTTATTATTTGAAACAACATAAAAATGATGTTGTTTGTTTGCAAGAAACTCACATTACAGCAAAGGATCAAAAACTTTTGATCAATCCACGATTGGGTTTACATTTTATAATGCCCGCACCTCAGAAGAGAGGTGGCGTAGTTATTTATGTCAAGAGTGAGTTGTCGCCTAATTTGATTGAATCTGACTTGGAAGGAAGATATGTTTTTATTGATATACTGTTGAATGGGAAAAAATGTTTGATTGTTGGACTATATGCACCAAATCAACAACAGAAAAAGTTTTATAAATTGTTACATCGGAAAATAAATCAAATGGATTATAAATCAGTTATTATGATGGGAGATTGGAATGGTGTTTTGGATGCAAGAAGAGACAAGAAAGGTTCCTGTAAAGCATTTAACTCTTTATTGCCTAAAACTTTTTTTGATTTGAAAGATGAACTGGAATTAAAAGACATTTGGAGAGAGACAAATATGGAAGAAAGAGATTTTACCTTTTTTTCGGATAGGCATCAATCCTATTCTAGAATTGATTTTTTTTTAATTACTAATGATTTCTCTTCTAGGGTGAAGAATATTAAGATCTTTCCCAGAACATTGTCAGATCATAGTCCCGTATGGATGGAACTATTTGCTGAAGAACGGAATAGAAGAACTTGGAGATTGAATGAAAATTTATTTAGATATGATATTAATGTGCAGAAATGTAGAGATCAATTGAAAGAATTTTTCTTGTTAAATATGTTTAAAGGTACTTCAATTTCAATGGTCTGGGATGCGAGCAAAGCGTATATGCGAGGTAATTTGATTTATATGAACAATTTTCATAGGCGTACACAAATGCAAAAACGTGAAGAGTTAGAGGAGGAAATTAAATTAAAAGAACAGGCATTTATGTTAAGCCCATTGGATAATAATTTGAAAATATCCTTAAAGGTGCTTAGGGATCAATTTAATATGTTAATAGCAGATCAGACTGCAACTAGTTTAAGGTATATGAAACATAATACATTTTGTAACGCAAACAAACCTGGAAGGTGGTTGGCTTATCATTTAAGAAAAAAGCAAAAGTCAAGGATTATAGAGAAAATAGACTATAATGGTAAATTGACATTTCAACAAAATTTGATTAAAAAGACTTTTTTAGATTTTTATTCTAATTTATATGCTTCAGAAAATATATACTATGAGGATATAGATAAGTATTTACAGCAGGTACATTTACCTAGGTTGTCAGATATTCAAAAAGAAAAAATGAATTGTTTAATTACACTGGAAGAGATTAAGGTGGCAATCAAACAATTAAAAGTTGGTAAAACTCCAGGTACAGATGGACTGACAGCAATTTATTATAAGATGTTGTCTGAGGAAATGATAGGGCCATTAAAGGAATTATTTAACAGTATTTTGATGGGTAAAGAAGTACCTCCATCATGGAGAACTGCTTTTATATCTTTAATCCCAAAGGATGGTCAGGAATTGACACAACCTAAGAACTATAGACCTATATCATTATTGAATACGGACTATAAGATTTTTTCAAAGGTACTGGCAAATAGGTTAATGCAAGTGTTACATCAATTGATTCATAGTGATCAGTCCGGATTTATTACTGGAAGATATATGAAACATAATGTAAGACAAATTATTAATCTAGTTGAATATTTGGATAAGAATAATCAAATTTCTGCTGCTTTTATCTTTTGGGATGCTGAAAAAGCATTTGATCAAGTGGATTGGGGGTTTTTGTTTCAAGTAATAGAAAGAATGAATCTGGGGGATAAATTTTTGTCTGCTATTAAAGCTATTTATCAACAACAGTCAGCCCATATTATAGTTAATGGGGGATTAACGGAATCGTTTAAAATCGGAAAGGGAACTAGACAAGGATGTCCACTATCACCACTATTATTTGTTTTAACAATGGAGATTTTGTTAATTAGAATCCGGGAGTCCTCTATCATAAAGGGAATTAAGGTTAATAAGATAGATTATAGGCTAAGAGCTTTTGCGGATGACTTGGTGTTAACACTAACTCAGCCGTTAGAGTCAGTAATTGATTTGATGGAAATTATAGGTCAATATGGAAAGGTTTCTGGATTTAAGGTAAATAGTAATAAGACTAAAATATTGTCGAAAAATATGTCTATGGATGATAAGGAGACATTAGTTATGTATACAGGTTATG
>NW_015388735.1:14997-27841 GCF_001527695.2 Protobothrops mucrosquamatus
TAAAAGAATTTATAATGCATTGGTAGAATTGGATTCAGAAACAGAATTGGTTAAGGATTGTATGATAAAATGGGCACAGAATATACAAGAACCGATCCTATTGGAAACATGGGAGAAAATTTGGATTAGAAATGTAAAATTTACCCAAGCCCAAAACTTAAGGGAAAATTTTTATAAAATGTTTTATAGGTGGCATCTGGACCCACAGAAATTGTCTTGTATGTATCTTAATTTACAACCCAAATGTTGGAGATGTGGAAATTTAGATGCAACGTACTTTCATATGTGGTGGACATGTAAGGAGGTTAAAGTATTTTGGATTAAGATTTGGTGGAATATTCAAAATATTTTTAAGAAAAAGATAAGGTTTAAACCACAGATATTTTTGTTGGGTATTTTGGAAGATTTGGATGCAAAAGAAGTGGAGTTGATGTTAAATCTTATAACGGCTGCAAGATTATTAATTGCTCAATATTGGAAAATGAAAGGTTTACCTACTATAGAAGATTGGGTAGTTAAAGTCTCAAACTTAGCTGAAATGGCCAAGATTTCCGCTTATGTGAAGATATATATTGGTTTGGAGAAGATGGATTGATTATATTGAGTTGAAATATGGAACTAAAAAATACCATTTGGTTTTTGAATGAATTTTTGATTTTATGTATAATTATGTTAATATTATGGCATTTAATAACTATATTTGTTTTAAAAGAGAGTTAAAGGAAGTTATAGATTTGGTTAGACTAATAGTTGATTAATGTTAGTTAGATCATGATTATTTTATTGTTAATCCTGTGATTGGCTCTGGGAAGGGAGGGGGGAGGGATGGAGGGTTGGGTTTGGGGGGAGGGGGGGATTTATATTGTAAAATTTTATAAAACTTTCAATAAAAAAAAAAGTTTGGAAGAAATATTACTATAGATTAAATTATAAAATTACCATTTGGGCAATTCCAGGACAGTTGATAGAGGGGGTATCTAGAGGAGTTAACTTGGATAAAATTTCCTATAAGGAATTACTTAGTTTGGTAGGACAAGATTGGCAAATTAAATCTTTAGTGGATTTGAAACAAGAAAATATTGTATATTCTTGGTTTTATTATAATCAATTGTTAATGAGGTGGAGCTTGGATCAAAAAGTTGGTATNTTTGGAGAAGATGGATAGATTATATCCAGAATAAATATGGGACTAAAAAGTTCCATTTGGTTTTTGAGTAAATTTTAGAGTATTATTATTGTTAATATTTTATAATAGTTTATTTTTTCTGTTATTTTTAATTATTACTATGATATTATTATTTGTTCATTATTGTGTTTAACTTTAATTTACTTAAATTTATCTAAAATGGGAGTTAAAGTGCTTTATAGATTTGGTAATTTAATAGTTGGCTAATGTTATTTAGATTATGATTATTATTTGTTAACCCTGTGAATAGCTCTGGGAAGTGGGGGGGAGGGGGGGGTTGGTGGTGGGAGGGGGATAATATTGTAATCTTTATAAAACTTTTAATAAAAAAAAATAAAAAAGAAAAACTTTTACTAGACTACAAAAGTTAAAAATGGACATAATTTGTCTTCAAGAGACACATATTAAGAGACATTTTAGAATTTTAGAACAACTGAAAATGGGCAAACTTTATTTTACACTTGCATCTCAAAAGAAAAGAGGTATAGCCCTTTATATAAAAGAAAAGATGAATCCCAAACAAGTTTATACAGACGAAGAGGGGAGAATACTAATGGTGGAAATTATGGTGGACCAAAAACAGATATTGATGGTAGCAATATATGCACCTAACGATAAGCAAGAGCAATTCTATCAACAATTACATAAGAAAATAGTGGACTTAAATTACCAAAATCTCTGCATACTGGGAGACTTTAATGCAATAGTAGATGCAACTCTGGACTATAAAAGCCATAAACAAGGGAGAAAAGGAGGAAATACTTTACCCAAAGCTTTTTTAAAAATGAAAGAAGAATTGTGTATTCAAGATATATGGAGAGAGAGAAATCCAGAAAAATCACAATACACATTTTACTCAGATAGACATAAATCATGGTCTAGAATCGATATGATATGGACATCTTTTGACTTGAAAATGATAATACAAAAGGTTGAGATAGAAACTAATGTTTGGGCAGACCACAACCCAATAAAAATGATTTGGAAAGAAACCAAGAAAAAACTAAAATGGTCTCTGAATAATCTATACTGAAAGAAAAAGAATTCTTACAACTAGCAACAAAGGAAATGGAATTTTTCTTTAAAATAAATAGGAAAGAAGAGGCTTCCGGTTTGCCAGGCGGCCGCCATGGACGGCTGGGAGACTTGCTCTCTCTCCCCCATTCAGTTTCGCATTGCTGGATGCTAACAGGCCAAAAGTCGCCTCGAAGAGGCAACCAGCAAGGAAGGGCTTTCGCTGGATCGCGGGAGAGCAGCAACTCTCCTGTTAGAGCAGGCAATCCCTCCAAATGGGCGGACGAAAGGACCGGCCATAGAAATATGGCTCGTGCCTAGGCTGCTAACAGCCGAAGTCACACTCACCATCTAGCAACTTTAAAGCAGCGTGGGAAGGACTGGGTGAGAACTACCTCTCTTACATCCTAATTACTTAATTACCTGCATAAGCTGCTAAAGTACTTTCCCCCCTGTGGAGAGGGAAGGGGGATTTTAGCCCTTCCTCCAGAAACAGCAGCAATTGAATACACAGGGGAGCTTTTTAAAAAAAAAACGTTGAAAAAATAAATGGATCCCAATTGGAACTTTATTTCCTAAAGCTTGTGGATTAAAAGATTTTTGATCATCTACTTTTTACTTTTACTTTTTATTCGAAAGTCTGGGTTTTTCCTCTTAAAATAGAAGAATCCCACCCAAAAGGATTGCAATAACTTTGAGATTTAAAGGAATTCCTTAAACAGTGGGCTGACATCTTGTGGCTAAACCTGAAATTGCAATTTATTATTCTTAAAGAACAGAGACCTGGCTGACAGTTTAGAAAACAAGATAAGATTTATCTGGTAACCTTGAACACCAGCTGTGAGAGTTTTAGCTCTGTTTCTTATTTACTGGGTGGGGGGGGAACTGTGAAAGTTTTCAATTCAACCCATCACTATGGAAGTCCAGGAACAGACCTTTCCTATGGAAGAAATGCAAAAACAAATTTTTGCTATGTTGAAAATAACTTACCAAACTTACCAAAGTCTTCTTAAAGCTGGCAATGAAATAAGAACTTTTGGAAAAAAACCAGAAAGCGTCTTAGATATGCAAACTCAAACTTTGACTATAACTAAAAACCTATCTATACAGAATACAATAGAAAAAATCGAACAATTAAATACTATGACAGAAGATCTAACTGTCCAACAAATACAGACAATAGAAAATTCAGAAAAAAATCTGACAACATGGATGGAGGAAAAAACCTGCTATATAAATCAGAAGGAATTTGAAGATCAAGAAGAGAAACAGATGGAAGAAAAGATAAACAATTCAGGACAACTACGTCAAGAGGAGAAAATAGAGAGACGATCTGGTAGTCCTGCCAGACCCCTCAGCCTTCCAAAAATGGCGACTGGATGGTCATCTCAATATGACATAATATATACAATAATACTGTCAGAAACGTCCGGCCTCAGTGCTTCACAAAATAGCCAGTAGCCGGTACGCTAGACAAATAGCAGTTTAATGCACTCTATTCAAAACAAAATCAGCACTGGGAGACGCTGGCTCCCAGTGCCTTACATAGGCTTCACAACAGCCCCACCCGCATTACCATTCCAGCCCCACCCCCCTATTAACCGCGCCCTTAGCATCCCCACCCCTCAAACCAGCATGCAGCCCCACCCCTCAGGCCAGCATTTGCACTCACTGCACCTTCCGCCTTTGCCACCCTGCCCCATGTCCGGAATGCTCCATAGCCTCTCCAGCTGCTCCCCAGGATCTGTTTGGAGCAGTCGAGGCCTCAGCCGGCTGCTCCCCCAGCTTGTTCTCTTGCTGGGCCTGCTGGGCCTGCCTCTCACAGCCGTCCGCCGGCCTCCCTGTCCTCCTCGCATGTCGGCCCTGCGAGGCGCCTGCAGATGACGTCAGAGGGAGGCGCAGGCAACGGAGGCAACGGCGGCGACGGCGGCAGCTCCCCGAGGGGCCGACGACGCTGCGGCTTGCTTCCGAGCGCCGGCCTGGAAGCCTGGAGGCCGGGTCGCTTCCCAGCGTCGTTCTGGAAGCCTGGAGACCAGGGTAAGGTGGATGGGGTGAACGGCGGTCTGTCCGCCCGTCCGGACAGCCGCACAGGGCTCGACATGCCGCTCCCCCTACCAGAGGTCCCCCTAGAAAGGAAACATACACAATTAACAGCTGTGCCTTGTACGTCAGCATTCCCTGACTGGGGCCCTGGCTTGTTCGGGTATCTACGATGGTACTTCTTGATAAGACGGGGGGCGTGCACATCACTACCTCGTACCCAGGATGCTTCTGATACCGGGTAGCCTTTCCATAGGACGCGGTAATACACCTCGCCCTTTCGTTCCTTTGAGTCGAGGAGATCCTGCACCTCGTAATGGTCGGGGGCTACAGGTCCTGGCCTTTCCATTGGCTGGTCATGGGACACCGGCTTCAACAAACTAGCATGAAACACCGGGTGTAACCTGCCCAGACACCGTGGTAGTTTAAGACGTACGGTTACTGGGTTGATTATTTGGTCTATTTTAAACGGTCCTATGTACTTCGGGCCCAACTTCTTACTAGGAACCTTGAGCCATACGTACTTTGTGGAAAGGTATACTAAATCTCCCACTTTAAACGGTGTTTGGAGTCTCCTCTTTTTATCTGCTTGGCATTTGGCCTCCTGCCTCGCTATGTCCAGGGCCTTACGCACCACCTCCCATACCCCACTGATCTGTGTTGTCCACTCCCCAGGCTGGCAGGGCGGTGATTCCTGGCCTTTGACCTCGGGCATGGGTACGAATTCCCTACCTGACACCACCCGGAAGGGGGTGAACCCTGTACTGTTATGTACAGCATTGTTATATGCTACCTTCGCGAACACCACCCACTCCACCCAATCCGTTTGTTGGAGTGAGACAGCTCCGAAGGTAGCGTTCCACCACTGCGTTCGCCTGTTCCGCTGCTCCGTTAGTCCTCGGGTGGTACGCTGAACTGAGCCCTTGCGAGAACCCCAAGAGCCGTACGAAGTCTCGCCAGAAACGGGCTGTGAACTGGACCCCACGATCCGAGATGATACGACGTGGGGCCCCGTGGAGTCGGTACACGTGGGACAGGAACAGGCGAGCTAGTCTCCTAGCAGATGGCAGTCCCTTACAGGGAACGAAATGAGCCTGCTTAGAAAAAAGATCCACCACCGTCCAGCCCCACGATAAAATCCATGGCTATGTCTTGCCATGGTTGATGTGGTTCGGCTACCTCTTGCAACAAGCCCCTGGGTTTTCCAGGATCAGGTTTAGACATGGCACAGACCTGACACCCTCGCACGTAGGCCTTTACGTCCACCCTCATCCGCGGCCACCAAAATTGATGGCGAGCCAGGTGTAAGGTTTTCAGGAACCTGAAGTGGCCCGCTTGTTTAGAATCATGGCAGCGATGGAGCACCCGGCATCGGAGCGGCAGTGGGACGTACAATCTGCTGCCGTACCAGGCCAGCCCGTCCCTGTGGGTTAATAGGCCACGATTTTCTTGCAACCATGGGTCATCTCGGAGGGCTGGTCGGAGGTCGTCTTCAAGAGTCGTTCCTAACGGCCGGGTAACTGCTTTGGCCTCGTTCCGTTCACCAGGGGGCATAATCGCTTGCACCACCTCCTCCCGTTTGCTATCGAATTGCAGCAGCCGGGACAAAGCATCTGCTAGAAAGTTCCTACCGCCCGGCACGTACTTCAGATGAAATCGGAAGCGGCGGAAATATTGCGCCCAACGCACGTGTTTTGGCGACAGCCTCCTCGGGGTTTGTAACACTTGCAAGTTTTTATGGTCCGTCCAGACCTCGAAGTGGTGTTTCGCTCCCTCTAAGAGATGCCTCCAGGTGGATAGGGCCCACTTCACCGCATACGCTTCTTTCTCCCAGATGGCCCAGGCCCTCTCGGTTTCTGTTAACTTCCGTGACGTGTACGCGCAGGGCTGTAGTACTCCTTGCGAGTTATGTTGAAGTAGCACAGCGCCCACTGCTACGTCACTGGCATCTGCCTGGACCACGAACATACGTTCCGGATCCGGATGTAGGAGGATTGGTTCTCTCGCAAATAAGGCCTTTAATGACTCGAAAGCTGTTTGACATTCGGCTGTCCAGGCCAGTGGTTGTCCGGGACGGGGTTTTGTTGTCGACATTCGGGTCCTTAACAAGTTCGTAAGGGGTAGGGCGACCGTGGCAAAGGAGGGGATGAATTGTCTATAAAAGTTAGCAAACCCCAAAAAGCTTTGCAGCTGTCGGCGAGTTCTTGGGGCTTGCCACTCCAATACACTTTTAACTTTGTTTGGATCCATCTCCACCCCCTCCGCTGATATTTTATACCCCAGGTAATCAAGACGGGACTGGTGGAATTCACACTTTGATAATTTCACGTATAATTGAGCGTCTAGCAGTTTCTGTAACACGTCCCGAACCAGTTGGACGTGTTCATCCATGGACCTGCTATATATTAATATATCATCTAGGTATACGAGCACCCCGCGGTATAGGTGCTCATGCAAAACCCCATTAATTAGTTGCATGAACACCGCGGGGGCCCCTTGTAGCCCGAAGGGCATCACTCTAAACTGGTAGCTGCCTAGGGGGCAGTTGAACGCAGTTTTCCACTCATCACCGGGCTTGATTCTAACCCGGTAATAGGCTTCACGCAGGTCCAACTTTGTGAAGACCTTCCCCTGGGCTAAATGGGCCAAGAGGTCCTTCATTAAAGGGAGGGGGTATAAATGTTCCACACACACTGCATTGATGCCTCTGAAGTCCACGCAAAGCCGTAGTCCTCCGTCTTTTTTTTCCTGGAAGAGCACCGGTGCTGCTATCCGGGACCGGGCGGGCTGTATAAAGCCCCTAGCTAGGTTCTTATCTATGTATTGTCTCAGTTCGTTCAATTCCCTCGGTGTCATGGGATACATGCGAGGCTTTGGTAATTTTGCTCCTGGCAGTATCTCTATGGCACAGTCAGTCGAATGGTGAAGTGGAAGGCTGTCACAACCCCGCTCACTGAAGACCTCTGCTAGGTTCTCATACTCAGCTGGGAATGCGTGCGTCCGTTCCTCTGGCCTCAGGGCCGTTTTTACTACATCATCTTCCTGCACACCCAGGTCCGTTGTCGGTGGCCGGGGACCAGTACCCAGACGCATGTGACGGCAACCCCCACCCCACCATATCGTCGGACCCCACTTGTCCAGCCAAGCTAACCCCAGGATCACTGCCTCCGTCATAGAAGGGACCACAATGAAACGGAGGATCTCCCAGTGTTCCCCCATGTCCAACCGTACCGGCTCTGTTACCAGGGTGGCAGGGACCCCCCCCCAATAGGGACCCATCCACCTGCTCGAAACGAATGGGGTGAGCCAGGCAATGAACTCTGATTCCAACCTCCTTCACTACCTTGGCGCTGATCAAACATCGAGTGCAGCCTGAATCAATCAACGCCTGATACCACTCAGTGTGGCCCGTGGTGGGGCTCGACAGGGAGATCGGGATAGTAAAGGGGGTTATTGGCTGGCTTACCATAGGGTCTTCCGCGGCATCCGTGTCATCATAGTCCACCAGAAGGTCATCGGGAACCGTCAGGGTCGTCTCACTTGGGTTCCGTTGGGGGGTTCCACCTTCTGCATGATGGGCTGCTCTCGACCGCTCCATCGGTTTCTTTGGTGTGGAACCCACCTTTCCCTGGACCGTCGGGGTGTTTTGCGCTGGTGGTACAGGGCACTCCGCCACCCGGTGCCCCGGCCGATTGCACCTAAAACACCTGAAAACAGGTTTAGCAGGAGGCGTAGAGGGGGGCGGCGGCCGGCTGGGTTCCTTCGGCCGGTCCCCTACCCACCGGGGATAGGGCTGCTCATCCACAGACCTCCGGAACTCCTGCAGGCCAGCGTCTAGCTCCGACGCCACCTTATACCAGTCTAGCAGCCGGCAAGGCACCCCTCTCACGACACAGGCCTGGCGTAGCTCCTTATCCAAGCCGTGACGGAAGTGGTAGACCAGGAGCCTCTCTGGCCATGACCGCAGCCGACCGACCACTTTTTGAAACTCTCTCACATAGTCCCGTACGGGTCGGCCTTTCTGCCTTAAGCCCAAAACCTCCATCTCGGCGCGCTGTACCCGGGAGTGGTCGTCAAACCTGGCTCTAAGTGCTTCCAGGAACAGTCCGACGTCCCCCAGCTCCCGGGTGTGGTCGCTGTATAGATCAGCAGCCCAGGCCGCTGCCTCGGCCTGAAGGCTCGTTGTAATCGCCACCGCCATCGCCCACTGGGATGAGTACAACGTTGTATACTGGTCCAGATGGCTTAATACCTGGCCCAGGAACATGGCCAGCCTGTCCGGGTCGCCATCGAAAGTTGCTGCAATGGGTGGTGGTCCCCACATAAACCCCGTCGGCCACGGGCCCGTGGCCTGTGCATCCCTATGGCCGCTGTCAATGGTAGCAGAACGGCGACCGGCCGGAGCCGGACCCCAAGCTGCCGAGGAGCCGGAGAGATGTGTGGGCTGGCCTATCGGCCCAGCGGTCATAGGTCCCCCGGTTCGGCCCTCCCTGTGGTGCCGGGTTTGGGCGGTTGATACGTGACCCAATGGAAACCCACTGTGGTCAGGACCACCCCTTGGAGGTACCTTAAACCTTGGACTGGCGAGGTGGAACCTAGTGCCTGCCGACCCCTGCCGGTCCGGAGTGCCACTGGGCGCTGAAGGAGGCGGCAGGTAGCCCGTCTCCCCAAACCGTTCCCGTAAGACATCCAACGTATATTGTCCCAGGGCTGTGGAATAGCTCCATTCCTCGTCATCACCGGTCACCCTCCTTTCCCGCCAACCATATAAAGATTCCTCACCACCTGCTGCACGCTGGTCGCCATCTTCTTATTTTTTTTTTTTTATATTTATATTTGAATTTATATCCCGCCCTTCTCCCGTAGGACTCAGGGCGGCTGACAATCTATTTAAAATACATACAAAACAATACTCAGCCACCACTCACCAGAGGCCGCTGCAGAGCCTTGCCGGTGGGCCTCACCCCCTATGTCCATGGGCTGGGCCTTCTCTTTGGGCCTCATCACAGGCTGAGGCTCCTTCACTTCAGCCGTCTTCGCCGGCAACCCAGTCTCCACCACCGGCTCTGGAGCCACCTCCACTGGTGTAACCCCCTGGGTAACTTCAGCCATTTTCGCCAAAGCTCCCAACAAGCGCAGGCTAGTGTAAATGTGTGTGAGTGCTGACTTTCTGTCAGAAACGTCCGGCCTCAGTGCTTCACAAAATAGCCAGTAGCCGGTACGCTAGACGAATAGCAGTTTAATGCACTCTATTCAAAACAAAGTCAGCACTGGGAGACGCTGGCTCCCAGTGCCTTACATAGGCTCCACAACAGCCCCACCCGCATTACCATTCCAGCCCCACCCCCCTATTAACCGCACCCTTAGCATCCCCACCCCTCAAACCAGCATGCAGCCCCACCCCTCAGGCCAGCATTTGCCCTCACTGCACCTTCCGCCTTTGCCACCCTGCCCCATGTCCGGAATGCTCCATAGCCTCTCCAGCTGCTCCCCAGGATCTGTTTGGAGCAGTCGAGGCCTCAGCCGGCTGCTCCCCCAGCTTGTTCTCTTGCTGGGCCTGCTGGGCCTGCCTCTCACAGCCGTCCGCCGGCCTCCCTGTCCTCGCATGTCGGCCCTGCGAGGCGCCTGCAGATGACGTCAGAGGGAGGCGCAGGCAACGGAGGCAACGGCGGCAGCTCCCCGAGGGGCCGACGACGCTGCGGCTTGCTTCCGAGCGCCGGCCTGGAAGCCTGGAGGCCGGGTCGCTTCCCAGCGTCGTTCTGGAAGCCTGGAGACCAGGGTAAGGTGGATGGGGTGAACGGCGGTCTGTTCGCCCATCCGGACAGCCGCGCAGGGCTCGACAAATACAAGAAAACTTTGAAGACCCTGAAGCAAAGACATGGAAGATGATTTGGCAAAGAAAAAAAGCCAGAATAAGATTGAAGAAGAATGGAGTGTGGGCATATTTAGGAGGTTTAAAATAGAATATACTTAAGTAGACAAGACCCGTATTTTGAATACGAGATATTGTTATGATGTGAAGATAAAGAAAAATGTTGGCTAATTAAAACCTAGATGCATAAATATCAACAGTTAAATTGAAATATTGAGTTGTTTATAAAGGTTAGATAAAGATGATTAAGACATATTGTCAACGCTGCAAATACTGTATATTCTTGCTTTGACAATATGCAGAACTGTCTGGTATTTTTATAGTTAAACCAGGCAACAGGGAAAAAGGGAGGAGAATAAGGATAGCCCGGGAAAAAGAAACCGGAAGTAAATCACACCTTCCAAGTTGATTGGAAGATGTGAACCATGACCCCAAAATAAGGGGGAGGGAAATGCTTAGAATGTATATGCGTAACGGAAAAGAAGCCAGACAGCATTTCCACCACGCTGTACTGACGTCTCTGTAACCTTAATAAATGCTTTTAGGGAAAAATATGCCTGAAAGTCCTTTTAAGTGTTTCGTTAATCAGACACATGACATCATGTTTAGGTCTCAACTCCTTTTAAAACGATCTGGGGTCCCGAACTCCATCCACTGCCTCTAGGTTTGAGAGGAGCTGGTAAAGATTCGGAGATCTCCTCATGGAGAAAGAAAGTTTGTCTGAGGCCAGCCCCCTGGCTGCAACAGTTTCCCCGGGGGGGGGGGGAGAAGCGACAGCCGGCAAGCCGGGGGAGAGAGGAATCTGGCAGATTTCCCAGCTGAAAGCAGAAATGGTGAGTCACAGTCCTGAAGACGGAGGGAATCCCAAATTGAGGCCTTCCCAGCAATGGGCAGGGTGGCATAATCAGCAGCAACTGAGCTTACCACAGCTAATAGAGGCCTTGCGGCAGCTTGAGGTGATGCAAAAGCCAGGAGAGCTATAGCCGGTCAGCTTGCAGATGGGGGAGGCCCAGCATGTCCAGCAACCATTGAGGGGCCTACAGCAGCAGAGGGCATCACCACCTCCTGCAGTCCAACAGCAGAATACACCACTACAACCCCCACTTGCACAGTCACCATTGGGAGGCCTGCAGCAGCAGGGGGCACCACCAGACCCCGCTGCCCAGCAGCAGAGAGCCCACCAACCTTGGGATTGGCAGGCAGGATGGGGCCAATTGCAACTGGGGGCACCACATCAACAGCAGGGAGCCCAGCAGCCATGGGACCAACAACCAGGGTGGGGCCAGCAGCAACAGCCCCAGTGGGGGCTGCAACAGCCTGCTTTTGCACCACCCTTCAATGCAACCTTCGATGGAGACCCAGAGAAGCTGATTTTTTTTCTCAACCAAGGGCGACACTATCTGGAGGGGAGCAAGGTGCCATTTGAGGTATGGACAGATCACAAAAATTTAGAAGCGCTGAAAACTCCCCGCAAACTGTCCCCAAAGCAAGTGCGGTGGGCACAGTACTTTAACCGCTTCGACTTCACTCTAAAGTACATACCAGGAGGAAAGAACTTCCTAGCTGATGCGCTATCCCGGCTACCCCAATACAAGAGCGAACGGGAAGAGGTTAACAAGGCAATTATCCCCAATCTGCAAACTGCCACTCAACTTACACCTCGCAGGGTCCCCAATCCTGATGACCCTGGAGCAAAGAAAATAAAACGAGAACTCCTCACCGACCAATGGTTCAAAGATAATCAGACCTCCCTAACGTGCAGGGATGGTCTGGCTTACATGGGGGGAAAACTATATTTGCCAAAAGCCCTCCGTCTTAATGCTCTCAAACACAGCCATGATGAAAAACAGGCTGGACACTTCGGATATATGAAAACCCTACACCTCACCCGCCGACAATTCTGGTGGCCGGGGCTGAAAAAGGATGTGGAAAACTATGTAAAAAGTTGTACTGTATGTGCCACAATGAAAGGAATCCCGGGGAAAACCCCTGGATTACTGCAACCCGTGGCAGACCCTTCTCAACCATGGGAAGAAATAGCTATGGACTTTATAGTAGACCTACCTGAAAGTAGTGGAAACACTGTCATCTGGACTGTAATAGACCTGTTCTCGAAGCAGGCTCATTTCATCGCCTGCAAAAGACTCCCATTTGCCCGACTGGCCAAATTGTTCCTGAAACATGTCTACCGGCTGCATGGCGCCCCTAAGCGGATAATTTTGGACAGGCGGGTGCAGTTCACAGCGAAGTTTTGGAGGACTTTCCTTACATTAATTGGATCATCTCAAGGTTTATCATCTGCTTTTCATCCGGCCACCAATGGGGCCGCGGAAGCCGCTAACAAAATGGTGGAGCAATATCTTAGGTGCTACGTTTCTTACCAACAGACAAACTGGACTGATCTTCTCCCTTTTGCGGAGGTGGCGTACAACAATTCTGTGCACAGCAGCACCGGTTACACGCCTTTCAGAGTGGCCACAGGAAAAGAATTCAACCCAATACCTGAATATCCTCAGATGCCCTCCGCTTCCCGGACACTTGACCAGTGGGTGAAGGGGTGGGAAGAAGTTTGGAGAAACACAAAAGCTGCTTTAAAAAAGACTTTTGAAACCTATAAAAAGCAGGCTGATAGAAAGAGGGCTCCCCAAAGAACATTCCAAGTTGGGGAAAAGGTTTATTTGTCAACTAAGTATCTACGCCTCAAGTTGCCCAGCAAGAAATTGGGACCAAAG
>NW_015388735.1:28171-43021 GCF_001527695.2 Protobothrops mucrosquamatus
CTGGTATTTTTATAGTTAAACCAGGCAACAGGGAAAAAGGGAGGAGAATAAGGATAGCCCGGGAAAAAGAAACCGGAAGTAAATCACATCTTCCAAGTTGATTGGAAGATGTGAACCATGACCCCAAAATAAGGGGGAGGGAAATGCTTAGAATGTATATGCGTAACGGAAAAGAAGCCAGACCTAAGCATTTCCACCACGCTGTACTGACGTCTCTGTAACCTTAATAAATGCTTTTAGGGAAAAATATGCCTGAAAGTCCTTTTAAGTGTTTCGTTAATCAGACACATGACACATATATATGTTAAGAGTGATGTAACGTAATTAACATGTTTTGATGTAGTGATAAGAATAAAAATTATAAGCTTAAATATGGGAAAGTGGATATAAGGAAGAATGCTGAAATGGGAAAAATTTTGGTTATTGAATTTATAATATTTGGAAATTATAATGAAAATAAGAATGTTATATTGTATTACTAATTTGTTGATATAGAAGTGAGATAGATAAGATATATATTCAGAATACTAGATGTTGGGGGGAATTGTGACAAAGGGAATTGGGGTCATTCACAAATTTGGAAATGATAAATATTAAACGTTTAATTTAAATATCAATGCAAAATTAAAGCTGGGAAAATTCATAAGGTTATTGATGGTCCAAAAGATGGAATGTTAAAATAAATAAGACATATAAAATTATTGATAAATGTAAGAAAGCTATTAAGTAGCTGATGGATAGAATAAGAAGTAAACTAATTTAAACAGACAGTCTGTATTAAGGGAAAAAAGAGAGGAACAAATGGAGATAATAAAACATAAACTAAATTTGGCTGAGATGGATATAATGGCACAGCAGATTAAACGGACTAAACAGAATTTTTTTGAAAATGCTAATAAGCCGGGAAGATGGTTAGCATATAGATTGAAGAAAGAAAAAGAAAAAAGAATGATAAATAAGCTACAAGATTCAAAAGGAGAACTACAGTTCCACAATGATGCAATGAAAAAAATCATTAAAGGTTACTATGAGACACTTTATAAGGCAGAGGTAGTTTCTAAAGAGGAAATATAGTCGTATCTGAAAGAAATAGATTTGCCAAAAATCCTGGAGACTATCCGAAATATACTAAATGGGAAAATATCAACGATGGAGATTATAGAAGCTATAAAAAGGCAAAAAAAAAAGATAAGACTCCAGGCCCAGACGGTCTTCCTGCAGAATTCTATGTAGCATTACAAGATATATTAAGCCCGATGTTGAAAGAATTCTGTAATGAAATCTTCTCAGAGACTAAAATACCAAACTCGTGGACTGAAGCTAATATTACCTTGATACCCAAAGAAGATACTGATTCCACACAAATAAAAAATTATAGACCAATATTGCTACTAAATGTGGATTACAAAATTTTTGCCTTGATAATGGCAGAAAGAACCAAGAAATTTTTGATTGAATTTATTCATACAGAGCAAAATGGTTTTCTACCTAAAAGACAGATAAAAAACAACTTAAGGATTATCCTGGACGTTCTGGAATACTATGAAAATCATCCAGGGAAACAGATGGCATTAATATTTCTTGACGCGCAAAAAGCCTTTGACAATTTAAATTGGCAATTTATGTTACAGCAGCTGTCGGAAATGGATTTTGGGAAAAACTTTATAAATGCAATCCAAGCAATTTACCATAAACAAACGGCCAGAATAATGTTAAATGGAGATTATACAGAAAGCTTTGACATCAAAAAAGGTACAAGACAGGGATGTCCATTATCCCCACTGCTATTTATACTAACATTGGAAGTATTAGCTAGAAATATTAGGCAGGACATGGAAATTAAAGGCCTGGAGATAAAAGAGCAAAAATATAAACTACAAGCTTTTGCAGATGATTTGGTCTTCATTTTGGAGGAGCCACTACAAACAACTACTAAATTGTTGGAGAAAATAGAAAAGTTTGGAGAAGTGGCTGCTTTGAAAATAAATAGAGAAAAGACTAAGGTACTAACAAAAAACCTAACAGACAAACAGAAAACTCAATTCACAAAAAAGACAAATCTGCAAATAGTCAAAAAAGTTAAATATTTAAGAATTTATTTAACAGCAAGATGTACATTAAAAGAAGATAACTATGAAAGACTGTTGAAACAAATAAAACTAGACTTGGAAAAGTGGAAAAATCTCCAACTGTCATTGCTAGGAAGAATAGCTACAATGAAAATGAGTGTCCTGCCGAAAGTACTCTTCTTATTCCAAACGATTCCTGTAAAATTGGGAAAGGTCTTTTTTGATGACCTAAATGCAACAATATTGAGATTTATTTGGCAAGGGAAGAAAGCACGAATTAAAGTGAAAATGTTACAAGAAGCTAAATGTCATGGTTCCGACTAATGAAACACTTCAAAGAATTTCCAGGCATTTTATCCTAAAAAAGTCTTTTTATTTATGTGACAAAATGTTGGCACAGGCATGATGAAAGGAATGCTAAGATCTGAGATCCCCACCCACTGAGCAGTTATTTTGCTAGCATTTCCCTCCCCTTATTTTGCTGTCATGATTTACGTTCTCCAATTAGTTTGAAGGGCAAAGGTTCCCTTCCGTCTTCTTTCGCGGGCTTTTCCCTCCTCCCTCCCTCTCCTCTGAATTAACTCTAAAAGTACCAGACAGTTCAGCATATTTTGTCAAAGCAAGAATATAAAATATTAGCAGCGTTGACATCCGGCCCCCCTTACAAAAAGGACAGATCCTGCAATGTAAACAAAAGCATATGTTAATGACTAGTTTTTGGTTTGTTGGGGTATTTCGCATGAAACCTTTTGACGAGCCTGTCAGCTTTCACCTCACTAGATTTCACCCAGGTGGCTTCAGACAATGGGTATCCCTTCCATTGTACTAGGTACTGCAATTTCCTTTTAAAAATTCTAGAGTCAAGAATATGTTTCACTTCATAATGGGTCTGTCCCGCAACTACGAGGGGCCCAGGTGCCTTCTTCGGGGGAGGTCTTAAAGTGGAGCCCCGATAAGGTTTCAACAAGCTGCAATGGAAGACTGGGTGAATTCTCCCTAAAAGTCTAGGGAGTTTTAGTTCTACGGTGACCGGATTGATGATCCTTACTATGGGGAAAGGCCCCAAGAATTTTGGTCCCAATTTCTTGCTGGGCAATTTGAGGCGTAAATATTTAGTTGACAGATAAACCTTTTCCCCAACTTGGAATGTTCTTTGGGGAGCCCTCTTGCAGGTGATGAAATGAGCCTGCTTCGAAAACAGGTCTATCACAGTCCAGATGACAGTATTTCCTCTACTTTCAGGTAGGTCTACTATAAAGTCCATAGCTATTTCTTCCCATGGTTGAGAAGGGTCTGCCACGGGTTGCAGTAACCCAGGGGATTTCCCTGGAATTCTTTTCATTGTGGCACATACAGTACAACTTTTTACATAGTTTTCCACATCCTTTTTCAGCCCCGGCCACCAAAATTGCCGGCGGGTGAGGTGTAGGGTTTTCAAATATCCAAAGTGTCCAGCCTGTTTTACATCATGGCTGTGTTTGAGAGCATTAAGACGGAGGGCTTCTGGCAAATATAGTTTCCCCCCTTTGTAAGCCAAGCCATCCCTGCACGTTAGGGAGGGTTGATTATCTTTGAACCATTGATCAGTGAGGAACTCTCATTTTATTTTCTTTACTCCAGGGTCATCAGGATTGGGGACCCTGCGAGGTATAAGTTGAGCAGCAGTTTGTGGATTGGGGATAATAGCCTCGTTAATCTCTTCCCGTTCGCTTTTGTATTGGGGTAGCCGGGATAGCGCATCAGCTAGGAAGTTTTTTCCTCCTGGTATGTACTTTAGAGTGAAGTCGAAGCGGTTAAAGTACTGTGCCCATCGCACTTGTTTTGGGGACAATTTACGGGGAGTTTTCAGTGCTTCTAGATTTTTGTGATCTGTCCATACCTCAAATGGCACCTTGCTCCCTTCTAGATAGTGTCGCCAGTTTAATAGCGCCCATCTAATCGCGAAGGCCTCTTTCTCCCAGATTGCCCATCTCCGCTCGCTCTCAGTAAATTTCTTAGCGGTGTAGGCGCAGGGTTGCAGGACCCCACTTTTGTTCTTTTGCAGTAACACAGCTCCAACTGCCACATTGCTGGCATCGGCATGAATCACAAGGGGCTCCCCTGGGCAGGGGTGCTTTAGGACCGGTTCAGCGGCAAATAGTCTCTTTAAATTCTCAAAAGCTGTTTGACAGCCCATTGTCCATGCTAGTGGTTGGCCCGGTCGTGGCTTCCCTCCTCCTTTGCCTGTTTTGAGCAGTTCTGTGAGGGGTAGGGCAATCTCGGCAAAAGAGGGGATGAATTGATGATAAAAGTTGGCAAAACCCAGAAAGCTCTGGAGCTGTTTGCGAGTCTTTGGGGGCTGCCATTCGATTATAGCTTTCACCTTGGCTGGGTCCATCTCAATACCCTCGTTGGAAATTCTGTAGCCAAGATAGTCTAATCGGGTCTGGTGAAATTCACATTTCAACAATTTGGCTTAAAGCTTGGCATTCAATAGTTTCTTTAGCACTTCTCTCACCAGCTTTATGTGATCAGTCATATTCGTGCTGTATATCAGGATGTCATCAAGATACACCAAAACCCCTTTGTACAAGTGATCATTAATCAACTGCATAAATATAGCTGGAGCCCCCTGTAGTCCAAATGGCATGACCTTGAATTGATAGCTCCCCATGGGGCAGTTGAAGGCAGTTTTCCACTCCTCTCCCTCCTTTATTCTCACCAGGTAATATGCCTCTCTCAGGTCTAATTTAGTGAAGACACTCCCCTTCGCCAGATGGGTTAATAAGTCCTTTAGGAGGGGGAGGGGGTATTTATTTTCCACACACAGCGTTGAGACCCTTATAGTCTATGCAGAGACGAAGAGACCCATCTTTTTTCTCTTTGAACAACACAGGGGCTCCCACGGTAGATTTGGCCCGTTCGATGAACCCCCTCGCTAGGTTTTTGTTCATGTATCGCTGCATCTCCTCCATTTCGAGGGGGGACATAGCATACATTCTCGGTCGTGGGAGTTTGGCTCCTGGCACCAGTTCGATGGAGCAGTCATTGGGTCTGTGAGGGGGTAGGGCATCACATTCTTTTTCACTAAAAACCTCCGCCAGGTCCCGGTATTCATTGGGGATGAGTGGTTCGCCTGGCGGCGGTAAGGCAGCCATGTGCGCTCACTCATTGGGTGGCCTAAGGTGTCCCGCAACATTGGTTGAATCAGCGGGAGGTTTAGGTCCTATAGGTAGTCTCACAGTTCTCATTCCTTTCTCCCACCAGATAAACGGCTTCCATTTGTCCAACCAGGCTAGCCCTCGGATCACAGTCTCAGTCATTTTTGGAGCCACTAGGAAGCGAATAAACTCCCAGTGCGCACCTATTTCTAGGCATAAGGGCTCAGTTAATTGTGTGAAAAGAGTCCCTCCCATCAGGGAGCCATCGCCTTGCTCAAACCTCACAGGTTTGCAAAGCTGTTTTGCCCGTATGCCCATTTTCATGGCAAAAGGCAGACCAATAATGCGGCGAGTGCATCCAGAATCAATTAGCATGTTTAAGTCCATTTGTGCCCCAGACTTAGGGATTATAAATTTGGCGGCCAGTGAAAAAGGCGGGATTTCTCGACTCACCATAGGGTCGTTCTCTCCTTCATCGTCGCTGTCAAAGGAGGGTAGAGCAGGGGCAGGTCCACCCGGAGTCCTGGCGTCCTCTTGTGTGAGGGGTGTAATCTGGGCAACAGGTTCTTGCGTGACCCGGTTGGATTTTTCTCTCGTTAGCCCTTGGGCAGGTTTCCTTCTCGCCACTGGTTCCGGTCTGCTCTGCAGTTGGGGGTAGGGGACCGGACAGTTTGCTGCTCAATGTCCTTTCTATCCGCACCGGAAACACTTAATTGACGGGCCTGAAGGTGGCCTGGGTCTTTCAGCCATTGCAGTAGTCGGAGGGTTTCGTGGGGGTGATTGTTGTTCGGGTTGCTCTGGCTGCTGCTCAGATTCAGGTGGGGGAGGCTTCTTATAGCGGGCGAGCTGAACGTCTAGCTTCACCGCTGCCTGGTACCATTCTCGCAGCTGATCAGGTACTGCTCGATAGATGCAGGCCTGAGAGAGGTGATCGTCTAATCCCTCAATGAAGTGTTGGATCAGGGATTGTTCAGGCCACCCCTCTATTTGGCCTGCTATCTTGCGAAATTCACGCACGTACTCCAGGGCAGGCCTGCCGGCTTGTTTTATTTTGTGGATCTGTTCTCTTGCTTTAAGTCCAATAGATGGGTCCTCAAATCTTTCCCTCAGCCCTAGGAGGAAGAGTTGGGGGTCTTCCAATTCGGGGGCTTGCTCATTATACAAATAGTTCAGCCATTCGGATGCTTCTCCCTCTAGGTTGGACGCAATGACATCGACCATGGCCCCCGGGTCCGGGTAGAGATAGGCCCAGCAATTCAAATGAGAGCGCACTTGGTTGAGGAAAAAAACCAGCTTCTCTGGGTCCCCATCGAAGGTTGCTCTGAAAGGTGGTGCAATCATAGGCTGTTGCTGCTGCCCCCCCCGGCTGCAGATTTATGCCCAGGGGTTGCACGTTCGGGGGCTGTGGCCAATCTCTCTGCTGTGGTCGGTCTCCCACCAGCTGCTGATCTCCTAGCTTCTGCACCACCCCAAGCTGTTGCAAGGCCTCTATTAGCTATGGTATGCTCAGCTGCTGCTGATTATGTACCTGTGGGGGGTGCCAATCTGCCCATTGCTGCAGAGGCCTCAGTCTGGGATTCCCTCTGTCTTCAGGACTGCAGTTCCTGGCCGGGGGAACCAGGGTCTGATCTACGAGGGAGGGGCTGTAGGCTTCTCTCTGCAGGAATTGATTTCTGCTTTTCACATCTGGGGTTTGAAATCTTTCCAGTGACTCACCCAAAGCTTGAGTAGCAGGCCATTCGTCAGCTCTGTACCATTCTGCTTTTGAAGTCTTTGATCCCAGCTGGGAGGTCTGCCAGAATTCATCTTCCCACAGCATGCTGTCTGTTTCCTCCTCTGGGTTATCAGCCACTGCTGGGTCTTGAAGCAAACTCACTTGTTTCATGATAGATTTTTCTTCCCTGAATCTTTACCAGCTCCTCTCAGGCCTAGAGACAGCGGATGGAGTTCAGGACCCCAGGTTGATTGAAAAGAATTTGAGATCTTAGCTCTGCAGTCGGGGGTAGAGGACTGGATAGGTTGCCGCTCGATGTCCCTCCTGTCCACACCGAAAACACTTAATTGATGGGCCTGTAGGTGGCCTGGGTCTCTCAGCCATTGCAGTAGTTGAAGGCTTTCGTGGGGGTGATTGCTGTCCGGGTAGCTCTGGTCGCTGCTGGGGGTCGTGTGGGGGAGGCTTCTTATAGCGGGCAAGCTGAACGTCTAAAGACAGTGGAGGATTTGGGCTCCCGGACTGGAGACTATATTATCAAGCAGCTATTTTACCATGGCTTAAAGAATGGCTAACGCTGAGAAATAAAAGGTTACTGTACCTAGAGGGGCATGACCTACAAATAGGTTGGCATGCCTTTCTATGGTACGGGAAAAATAAAACACACAGATATTTCCAAAACCATGCTATAAGAAATGTACTGTTTTTAGAATGGGAAAGAATAAAACAAAAAATTGATATTAAACTATCTGAGTGGCTTTCAACAATGGAAGCTTTTGCTTACCCAAATTTAATTAACTACGACAAAGTCGTTACTTACAAAGATATTTTGGACAAGGACGGAAAACTGAAAGATAGGCAAGACTTACAATAACTAGGTATTGACTTAGCATGGTGGCCTTAGCAAATTCAAACAAGATATGAAAAAGATGTAAAGACAATGGGATTTTATAAAGAACAGATAGAATTTGATCAAATACTCTTAAAAATAGATGAAAACTTGATTAGGAAACTTTACAGATTTCTTTTAAATTTGAAGATGGAAGAAGAACAAGTAAAAGAAACGATGATAATATGGGCAAAAAACTTTGGATATTCTGTAGATTTAGAAGATTGGCAAAAGTTGTGGGATAGAAACATTAAACTGACTAAAGCAGCTTCATATAAAGAAAATTTGTATAAAATGTTTTATAGATGGCATATGAGACCAGTAAGACTAGCGAAAATGTTTAAAAACGAACAACTGTTGGAAATGCAAACAAAAGCCAGGTACCTACTATCATATCTGGTGGGTATGCCCTAGTGCGAAAAAAATTTGGCTTAAGATTCATACATGGTTGGAAAAGATGACTAAAATACAGATAGAATTTAAACCAGAATTGTTTCTGTTAGGAATACTAGGAGCCGAGAATGAGTATTTAATATTGCATATATTGACAGCAGCAAGAATAGCATTTGCCCAATACTGGAAAAATGAAAATTTACCATCTGAAGAGATCATAATTAAGAAAATTTTAGAATGTGCAGAAATGGACAGATTAACCTTAGAGATTAAAGAGAAAGAAGACTCAGTTTACTTTAAAACATGGGATAACTTTTACCAATGGTTAGCAAAACGAACTAGTAAGAAACGATTGTGATATTTAATGGCGAATATATTTTAATAAGATGAAGGATATGTATTGATTAATTGACACTGTTTATGATTATTGTTTCTCATATTTGCTATAGTTGTTCACTATTATATTAATTACTGCTATTGAACATATGTACCCGGACAATAGTCTGTTTGCTAAAGCTTGAAAATGTTATTGGGGGGCAACCCCAATGTTGTTTCCAATCCTGTCCCAACCCCAATCCTGATTCCAACCCTACCCCAAACCTTAATCCCCATCCTGATCCTATCCCTTCCCAACCTTATAAAACTCAATAAAAAGTTTTTAAATAAATAAAGTGATCAAGCGTCCAAATTTTAATCACATAATCATGGAGATGCTGCAACTGTCTTAAGTGTGAAAAATGGTCGTAAGTCACTTTTTTCAGTGTCGTAACTTGAAATGGTCACTAAACGAACTGTTGTAAGTCGAGGACTACCTGTAAAGGCAGGGTATAAATCTAACCAATAAAACTGTACATATATTTCCCACATTCTTGATTCTTTAATTTAAATTCCGGCAATCTCCAGGAACTATGTCCTCTGAATCCCAAGGTAAACTAAACTGGGAAAGATTGCAGTAGGACATAGGCAATGAACTTGAACCTTGTGTATTGGTCATGGATTTTTTTTTTTTTGATACAAGAGCATTGCTTTCTAGTTGTTAGTTTTACAATGAATTCTTAGTCTCTTTTTTCTAGGATAAAAGGATTTTTATCCCATATTTCTGAGAATTAATGGACCTAAGGCTCTTTTCCATTACACTGTTGAATAAGTGATAAAATTTTGATGCAGAAAAAATACTGTGAGAAGAACTGGCCAGCTGAGTGACCTTGGGCTGGTCACTTTCTTTCAACCCTAGGAACGAGACAATGGCAAATCACTTCTGAAAAATCTTGCCAAGAAGACTTGCAGGGATACTTGTCCAGGCAGTCTGTGAAAATTGGACATGACTGAGTGGAAGAATTTTTAAATCATTATTAAGAAAACTTTTTTACACAGCATTAAACCACTACAAAAAGAAAAGAAAAAGGTATGAAAGAGTAAAAAAGTAAAAGATAGGAAAAGGAATAGAAAACTCCAAAGAAGTGATTTCTGACCTTCTTTGCAGCAGTTGCAAACAAATTTACCATTTCCACCAACCCAAATTGCATTTCAAGGTTCCCTTCTCATAAACAACTCTTTTTAAACAGTAAAGCTAACTAAATTTAACCTTGTTTTTGAACTGTATCTGCATTGATCTTCAATTTTTGAAATTCATTCTTTCTTCCAAATTCAGCAATTTTTCCTCTATGATTCAGAGTGCACATGGGCAATCTCTCTTTGGCTTCTTCTTGTCCAGAAAAGCTCTGCAGGACTGGGCTGACCACCAAGTCAGAGTTCCAGCCTCAGTGTTGTCTCCATGCTTTCAAAGATGCATCAATCTGCCATTTTCCTCACCCAGAGGTCCCAGATAAACTGACCATTTTCAAGGACATAGTAATTAGAAGTACCTGAAGCCTGAGTCAAACTTGAGCCAGGAACTGCAAGTTTGACTTCAGACAAGCTGATGTCACAGGCTTTTTGGTGGGAATTGTGTTTGGTTCTATACATCAGACTATAAACAATGTTGTTTGTTTGGCTTTGACATATGGATATGGGGGATATAACCACTGTGGTTTATTCAGCAATCTATAATTTGGTGCAAAGGGTGAAGCCAAGCTATGTGACAGAGAGATTGTTAGGGCCTCTGAAAAGAAGACAAAAGGAAGAAGGCAAGAAACAGCCACCACAGAAGCCCTTTCAGCTGGATTCTTTCCATCTGCCTTGTACAAAAGAGCTAGAATAACATAGATGCAAAATAATATTTATTATAAATGTTTAAATTGCTTGCAAGCTGCAATTTTATCTTGAAAAGTGGAGGGTGTCACTATTCATAATGTTCGTTTTGAGTGCTCTACTTTGGTGCATTTTTGCTAGGGTCATAATACTTTGTGGTACCCCCACCTCAACCTTAATTGATCAACTTTGAAAGGGAGAGGCACTTCCTGTTTGGGTTGCAGTGGGTGCAGGCACATGAAGAGGCTCTCTCTCTTTGTTGCCTGCTTTTCCTCTGCCGGTAGACCCTCAATCGGGTCGAAAAGTCACCCTGGAGGGGTGACTACCAATGAGGAGGACTCTCGTTGATTGCGGGGGGAGGAGGCAGCTCCTTCCGCGGTCCGAGGCAGCTCCTCAGGGCCGACGGAGAGAAAGATCGGCCAGTAACATGGCCGATTATTTAGCTGCTCCAGCTGAAAGTCAAAAGAACATCTAAGTGTTAAGAAACCATCGTGGATGATCCCAGTGAGACTTTTCCCTCTCTCTTTCTGCTTAACTACTCTCCTGTCAAAAGCCTTTTGGAATTACTTCCCTGCTTTGAAAGAGCTGCCTTTGTTTATCTGGGGAAAAGAGCTTTCCATAACAAAGGAAAAAACCTCTTATTGACTATTTTTATTTTTGGTTACTTGGGGGCCCTGGAAAAATCCTTATCATAAAACTTTATTATTATATCTTCTAAGCTGGAGAATAGTGTTTTCCTATGTCTTGGACTTACTTTTTTAAAGGGATAAATCTTTATTGTTTGAAAAAAACAACAACAACTCTATGAGAAGCCGGAAAAGAGACTCCATAGCTCTTTGACTTTGCTAATCTCATTCTTGATGTCTGGAAGAGACTTTCATAGTTTACTGAGGATATCTTGTGGAGAAATTTAACTGCAACCGTTTCTTGTTGGTGTTACTATTGAAATGGAGAAATCATATTCACAACTCAACTGTAAACTCATACTGGAAAAAAATTATGAAGCTACTGAGGAAATATGTTCCCAAATAAGAGAGAGAACTGCAGAAATAATAAACAGAAATTCTACTGTGAATTTACAAACTGACCTTCAGACTCTATTTGATCATTCTACAGACCAAAAAGCAACAGAAGAGGAATTAATTTACATACAACCTATGGAGACTTTGGATGACCAAAAAATGATTGTAACTAAACTATCTACAATTGCAAAACTAACAGAAATGGACTTGAAATTACAACTGTTGGAGAATTATGACAACTCTGATAATCAACTATTAATTATAAAATTGGACATGATCGAGTGTTTTATCCAGCAGACAGGAACCAGGCGTCAAAAACAGAGGATGGGAGGTCTTTTACTGACCCAAATGATATTACAAGCAATAATGGGAGATTTATTTGCTGAAATAGAGGCTTTGTTATGGAAGCCTGCTTGGCGTAGGAAGAAAGCCAGAATAAGGCTAAAAAGACAAATTTAAAATTATATGTGATGGATTAAAAAGGTTTTGAGAAATATGGATTGATTTAAGGATTAAGATTTAGAGTTGAAAATTTGTGATTATTAGAATATATATGTTAAACAGAGTAAGAATGTATTTTTTCTAATAATATGTTTATTTGTATGAAAATTATTTTGTAATGGAATGAGAATAAGAATATGAAAGAGGCTTTTAGAAATTCGGATAGCTTTAACAACTAATTGAGTGTGTTAAGTTAGCAAGACGATGTTTTGTGTAATAATAGGTGTGTGGTTTTCTTTTAGATATAATTATTTGAATGAGATTTAAATGCTATTTGAAGTAATAAGAGAGATCTATGATAAAATCAATGATTTATGAGATTATGAATTAGAATATATCTGGATTAGTATTTTAAAAGGGATACCCGAAGTGATAATACATTTATCTAAGATTATATTGGACTATGGTAATTGTAAATTAATAAAGCTCAAAACAGGATTAGGATTTATAGATATGTAATGTAGAAATGGATTATGTTAAATAGGTTATATTATTTGAGGGAAATAGAGAGGGAACATTTAATGTATTTACTTGAGCTATTATATGATTTTGTTTTTGGATGATTGATCACCTAACCACCACGGTGTGTCTTGAGCATTCTGTTGTAAAAGTTAAAAAACCAATAAAATTTGAAAGGGAGATGCAAAGGCTAAGAAGGTTATAAAAAAGTCTTATTTATTGTGCTCTGGAGGCTCCAGTGTCCGGACAAGGGTTGGGGGGGAGTAACAAAAGAACCCAGCCATCCCTACCTCCAGAGTTCTGGTACTCCTATCCATGCAGAGAGAAGACCTGGAGAGGCTCTGGAAGAGCAAGTTGACCCTTTGGTGCCTGGAAAGTCATGATTTCCCTGAGGTTCCTGGAGTGTCAGGGATGGGAACACAGAGGCCCAATTTCCTCATCCTCAGTCTAAGCCTCTGGCCTCCCTGGTAGTCTACTGGCTTCTCTCACATCAGGCTGCATCTAAAAGTATAAAGAAGGAAGATGACTGAGTCCCACAAACATCTCTCACATCCCCCGAAGTACATGAGATGGCCAGAAGGACTCAGGTGCACAAATAAAAGTCACAGGTACCATCCGCACTTGTCAGCTCAAACAGGAGGTCCACCCACACAAATATGCCCAATCCCCAAAGCTAAGAATTATAATTATCATAACTGAGTGCTGCTTGTGGCTGTTGGGACAAAGGCAAGAGCCTGCCTGTTTCTTATGTTAACTTTTTAAATATAATCTTTTTTATTATTAAGACAATGCCTTCCATCTGAACGAGGCTTTGCCTTCACCATGAGAAAAGGCTATACTAGCCCTGCACTGTATCTCTGCTTTGCCTACACCCTTTCACATTTTTCTTCTCAAACTTCAAGAGTTAAAACACTTTTTGAAGAACTAAATGAAATTCTGAGGTCACCAACAATAAACACACAGTCCTGGAAGCAACCAATTGTTACTGCATAGAACACGTATTCTTTAAAACAAGAGAGAGGTCGCATTAATGAAGACTGCAAGGGTAGTGGACTCATGGGAGTATGTGTGCGGGGACTGCTGTCCTCAACATACAGAATAGTACACTGTAACTTGCCTATAAAGATAATATGAGATATATCACAAATTGCTCTAGAGCACTTAATACTGCTTGAAGTTCTTCTGTGAGAAAAGATCTACCTCATCCAAATCTGTTCTGGGCCTCTCTTCTATGACCTAGGTATGACTTTGCCATTGTTTTTCAACCACATTCCCTTTTCATCTTCCCATTTCCAAATGATTATACTCCTCCAGCTTGGGATGTTCTACAGGTCAGAAATTCCACAGATTCTGCTGTAGAAAGCTACAGCTCTGCATTTGCAACCAGGCTTGACCTAAAGCAGTCTGGTCAGCTGCTAAGGTAACTCCTGCAACAGAACTACATCGATTTCTTTGGGGCCATTTTAGAAATATTTGGAAAAAAATGCCAGTGTGTCTTCCTCAAACTGAAATATGAAAGGCAATTTAGTAAAAGGCTAGAACAGGGGTGCCCAACCTTGGCTACTTTAAGACTTGGGGCTTCAACTCCCAGAATTCCCCAGCCATCATGGCTCACTGGGGAATTCTGAGAGTTGACATCCCCAGGTCTTAAAGTTGACAAGGTTGGACATGTCTGGTCTACAACTAAGCAATAGATTTAAAGAGTTAATGTGGTTATCAGCTTCTCAAATCCAATTAATTAGGTGTCAACGCTGCAAATACTGTATATTCTTGCTTTGACAATGTGCAGAACTGTCTGGTATATATATAGTTAAACCAGCAACAGGGAAAGAGGGAGGAGCATAAGGATAGCCCGGGAGAAAGAAACCGGAAGTAAATCACATCTTCCAAGTTGATTGGAAGATGTGAACCATGACCCTACAATAAGGGAGTAGAAAATGTTTGGAATGTTATGCGTAGCGGAAGAGAAGCAGACCTAAGCATTCCACCATGCTGTGCTGACGTATTGTAACCTTAATAAATGCTTTTAGGAGAAAACATGCCTGAAAGTCCTTTTAAGTGTTTCGTTACTCAGACACATGACATTATGCTTAGGTCTCATCTCATTCTAAAACAATATGGGGTCCCAAACCCCATCCACTGCCTCGAAGTTTGAGAGGTACTGGTAAAGATTTGGGGAACATTTGAAATGAAGGAGAAGAAATTGTCTGAGACCAGCTTCCTCCTAGCTGAAGCAGCTTCCCCGGGGAGGGGGGGGAAGCGACAGCCGGCAAGCCGGGGGAGAAAGGAATCTGGCAGATTTCCCAGCTGGGAGCGAGGCCAAAGCTATCGGGAGGGACGTCAGACTGTGATAAGCCGAGTGAAGGCTCTGGACGAAGCCATGCAGCATTGCCAGCAAAAATGGTGAGTCACAGTCCTGAAGACATAAGGAATCCCAAATTGAGGCCTTTCCAGCAACTGGGCTTACCACAGCTAA